>NC_071613.1:53280670-53468170 GCF_014839835.1 Dryobates pubescens | reverse complement strand
CAGCTCACCATTCCTAGTCCTGGGGTCTGTACCTCCTCCCTCTCAGTCCTGGACCACCACTTACCTCAGATTTCCTTCCCCCCTCCCCTGAATTCCCAGTCTCGCTCTCTAGCTAAGGACTGGCAGCGATCAGCATCTCGAGAAGCCGGCGGTAGTGCCGCTCTCCAGAGAGCCGGTGCCAGGATCCCAGCCTACTGCTCCTATTCCCATCCACCTTGCCCGAGTCCCAGGCTCCTCTCTCTGAAGGACATGACTGAGCTTGGCCGTCCCCAAGGACGACAGGACCTGGTGGCCTTCCCAGCCTTGGCTCTGGCATGCCCGAGCACACAGCACTACCTCTGGGCTGGCCCCTGGGCTTTCTCACGGCTGGCAGGCAGCTCTCCCCACTCCTTATCCCCCTGAGTCCCAGAAATTGCAGTGGCCACGCTGGCCACAGGGGCCTGGAGGCAGGAGCCCTTCCTTCCACAGGGTAGGTTCAGTTGTCTTCTCCATAACGCCACCATGCTCCACACCAGCTCATGTCAAGTGATCCAACTTCATTGACTTTGTTGTTGTTGATGTGTAACATGCTTTTTTGGGGTGTTTTTGGGGTGTAGTATAGCTCACCATTTTCTGTTCTGAGGTGATGTGTACATCTCAAGAGTCTCCGTTGACCATTTCCCACCCCAGCCAGCCCATTTGCCTGCCGTCCCACCTGGCCTGGACTTCACCACGACGTGCGTGCATAGGTGTATGAGCGCCTGCCTCCACTTAGCTCCTTCTGCCCTCCACTCTCTTCTGTCCCAGAGCTGAGTCTGTACCTAGACACCCTTCTTTTGGCACTTGGATTCCTTAGGACTTCTCACCAAGGTGTAGATATGTCAAGGTTTGGCTTTGTGCTTCTCACCAAGGTGTAGACATGCCACGGTCAGGCTTTGTAGTTCTCGCCAGGGTGTAGACCATGTCAAGGTTTGGCTTTGTACACTTCACCAAGGTGTAGACAATGTCAAGGTTTGGCTTTGTACTTCTCACCAAGATGTAGATATGTCAAGGTTTGGCTTTGTACACTTCACCAAGGTGTAGATATGTCAAGGTTTAGCTTTGTACTCCTCACCAAGGTGCAGACAGTCCAAAGCCTAGCTTTGCACATCTCCCCAAGGTGTAGACCAGGTCAAGCATTCTGGTGCACTTGATTTCAGCGGTTCCTAAGGGCACTGATGTGGGTGCTAGGAGCAGTTTGTTTCAGTCCATACCAATCCTTTTTTTGGGGTGTTTTTGTGGGGTTTTTTTGACTGTTTTTCTCTCTTTTGAGGTTTTTCTAGTTCGGTGTAAGCAGTGACTGTAAATATCGTGAGCATCACAGGTCATGCAGTGCTTTCCAATTAAAACCCTTGGTCACTCCTGTTTGAATTTTGCCCATAGAGCCATTTCTTTCTCTTTGCATTCAAAGCATCACCTGCTTCTTCTATTTTTCCCCCTTTTGATGCTACTTCTACTTTTTTTTCCCCCTTTCGATGGAGGCCCGACCCCTTTCTTTCTACTTTGTTATTTTTTTGGTTTAATAAATCTCTATTTTTTCTAATAGAAGACTTAAAAAGGAGAAAAAAAAAAAAGAAGAAAAATGTAAGAAGTACTTTTTGCCTACTTTCTAATTTAAGAGAGAATTCCTATATTTAAACAGTTAATAAAATAACAAATAACAAATAACCCCTTCGTGGCAAGTGGAACACAAGACTTCAGTTGTCATCAGCAGGGCCTGAAGTGGCCGAGCAGAGCCTTGGGTAGATTAGGTGTGGGGGCAGGAACTTGGTGGTCCTTGGAGGATGTAAAAGTTGTTGCCTTTGGGTTTGTTTTTTCATTATTTTTTCTCTCCCCCCCCCCCCCCCCTTGTTTCTTTTTTAATTTATTTATTTATTTGTGATGCTTCCTTTTTGAGAAGTGGGCGACGATGTGGTCGAGTCATTCAGATGACATTTGGATTGGAAGGAAAGAATTCCTTTTATGGTGCACTTTGTGATCACCATGGGGGAAAAAGTATTGAATAATATTTGAATTTATTTGATTTAGCTTTTTTTCTTTCTCTCTTCCTTCCTTCCTTTTCCTTCCTTCCTTTTCCTTCCTTCCTTTTCCTTCCTTTTCCTTCCTTCCTTTTCCTACCTTCCTTTTCCTTCCTTCCTTTTCCTTCCTTCCTTTTCCTTCCTTCCTTTCCCTTCCTTTTCCTTCCTTCCTTTTCCTACCTTCCTTTTCCTTCCTTCCTTTTCCTTCCTTCCTTTTCCTTCCTTTTCCTTCCTTCCTCTTCCTTCCTCTTCCTTCCTTCCTCTTCCTTCCTTCCTCTTCCTTCCTTCCTCTTCCTTCCTCTTCCTTCCTTCCTCTTCCTTCCTTCCTTCCTTTCTCTCTCTCCTTCTCTCTCTCCTTCTCTCTTTCTTTCCTTCTTTCTTTCCTTCTTTCTTTCTTTCCTTCTTTCTTTCTGTTCTTTCTTTTCTTTCTTTCCATCTTTCTTTCTGTCTTTCTTCTACACTTTTCACTTCTGGTAGGAAAACTTAGGCTACAAATTAAAACAAACACAATAACCACAGGGTTTAAATGAAAAACAAAACAACCAACCAAAATCCACCTCTGATGTCCCAGGTCTGGTTTTTTTTCCCCTCACGTTCTTAAGGTTTTAGGGGGTTAAAAAGAAGTTGAAATTTCAAGGTGTTTCCTACCCTGGCTTTGCAGAAGGTTTCTAAGCGATGTGATATCCTTTTGGAGTCCCTGAGTTTGATGGTGTAGAGCTGTTAGTGGGCTCGTGGTGGACTGGATGACCTTAGGACTGCGACCTTTCTTAGCTACAGTTTGTATTTTGCTATGTAGGGTTGTTGATGTGAGAGTTCCAGAAGAGCAAGTAGCAGAAAAGTGCTTTTCTATTTTTTAAACAAACAAACAAAAAAAAAAAACCATTCTAGTCTTACTAAGAATTAGAGAAGTTTTTTAATATCAGTTTTGTAATTTTTTGATAAAAGTTGTCAATATTATGATTAAATCACCAGAAAAAAAAGTTCCTGTGATGTTCTCTTCGGGGCAGGGACTACGTCTTCTGATGTATTTGTGAGATGCCACCATGGGACGCCCACTCCCCAGTGGGGTCCACGGACACTGCTGCCAAGCGAAATAGCCCCCGACAACGTGGAGGTTGATTTAAAGGTGTAAAAGCCAAGAGAGTTCACAGTTTCAGGCTGCAGATCCACTTGCCTGTCCTTCAGTTGCCTGCTGTGTCCTCCAGGAGGGTCAGGGCATCAGGTGCCATGTCCAGCGGGTAAGTTGAGGAAGCTGATGGCCATTGAAGCTTTTGCTCACACAACCCAAGACCTCGTCCAAGTCACAACTGATCTGCTCCCTTAACACAGCCCTCGGTCCCCTCCTTCTCTCCAGTGTTTTTAGCAGTACTAACTGAGCAGCTCAAGCCTCATGTTTCAGAATTCCCCCAAACGTGCCCTCATCGGTGTGGTTAACTGGCGGACAAGACCCCAAAGACACCAACACATCATTTAGCTCCAAATTCACCACAAGTTCACACTGCTGTTGAATCAGCTCTGGAAAAAAATACACTTTGAGACTTCAAAAAGCCAAAAATCCTACCAAAGTGTCTACTCCCAGGACACGATCCATTGGCCTTCCTGGGGCCCCTTGAGCCCTGGGAACCTGCAGTCCTCCATGCCAAGGATTCCTGCCCTGCTGCTGGCATCCCTCAACCTGCTTATCCTGCACTGGTAAAGAGTGACCCCGTGCTCATGCATTGCTCAGACCCAGAGCTTGCATCAGGGGCTGCCTTTGTGCTGCTGCAATCGCTGCTGCCCACGAAGATGTGACCCCCCAAAAGTGCCGCCAGCCTCCTGCGACCCTGCCTTGCAAGCAACTTTAAGTCTGGAATTCAAACTTGGAATTTAAACTTGGGATGCAAATTTGGAATTTCCATTTGAAATTTAACATTGGGGGTGAAATTTGGGAGTCACATTTGAAATTTAAGCTTGGGAATCACATTTGGAATTTAAAATTTAAACTTGGGATTTAAATTTAAATTTATTATTTACACTTGGGATTCAACTTTTGAGTTTATAATTGAAATTTAAACTAGAGATTTAAATTTGGGATTTAAATTTAAACTTGGGGTTCAGATTTGGAATTTCTATTTGAAATTTAAAATTGGGGTTGAAATTTGGCATTCACGTTTGAAATTTAAACTTGGGATTCAAATTTGGAATTCATATTTGAAATTTCAACTTGCTTAAATTTGGGATTCATATTTTGATTTTATATTTGAATTTTAAACTTGGTAATCAAATTTGGAATTTAAAATTTAAACTTGGGATTTAAATTTTAAGTTGGGATTTTAAGTTGGGATTCAAATTTTGAATTTATTGAAATTTAAACTAGATATTTAAATTTGAGATTCATATTTGGAATTTATAATTGAAATTTAAACTTGATGTTTAAATTTGGGATTTAAATTTAAACTTGGGAGTCAGATTTGGAATTTCTATTTGAAATTTAAAACTGGGGTTGAAATTTGGCATTCACGTTTGAAATTTAAACTTGGGAATCAAATTTGGAATTTTTATTTGAAATTTCAACTTGTTTAAATTTGGGATTCAGATTTGATTTTATGTTTGAAATTTCAACTTGGGAATCAAATTCAATTAATTTAATTAATTTAGGATTTAAACTTGGGATTTAAATTTAAATTTGGGATTTAAACTTGGGATTCAAATTTGGAATTTATAATTGAAATTTAAACTTGATATTTAAATTTGATATTCAGATTTGGAATTTATAATTGACATTTAAACTTGGTGTTTAAATTTGGGATTTAAATTTAAACTTGGGATTCAAATTTGGAATTTATAATTGAAATTTAAACTTGGTGTTTAAATTTGATATTCAGATTTGGAATTTATAATTGACATTTTAACTTGGTGTTTAAATTTGGGATTTAAATTTAAACTTGGGATTCAGATTTGGATTTTATATTTGAAATTTAAACTTGGGAATCAAATTTGGAATTTATAATTAAAAGTTAAACTTGGGATTTAAACTTGGGATTTAAATTTAAACCTATGATTTAAACTTGGGATTCAAATTTGGAATTTATAATTGAAATCTAAACTAGAGATTTAAATTTGAGGTTCAGAGTTGGAATTTATAATTGAAATTTAAACTTGAGTTAAATTCAGACTTGGGGTTCAAATTTGGATTTTTGTATTTGAGATTGAAACTTGGGGGTTAAATTTGGGATTCAAATTTGGGATTTAAATTTGAACTGTTAAACTTGGGGTTTAAAACTGAAATGCAAAGTCAGGATTTACATTTGATTTAAACCTGGGATTTAAGCTTGGGATTTACCTCGGGATGGTTGTATGTTGTATTTGCTGTGCAGTGAGAAGTCGAGACTGCCATAGCTCATTCTCTCTGCTAGGTTTGATGCTTTATGTATTGGCTGTGAAGGCTTAGCAGCAGGTTTGGCTGTTGTTTAAAACCAAAACAATAATCAAAGATTTTACTTGAAATCTCCTTGTGAAGGCAGATTCTGGGGAGATTTCGTCTCTCAGGCTTTTACCTGCCGTGAGAAAAGTGTTTGTCTGTAGCTGAGTGCCAGCCCAGCAGCAGATTTAGAACAAGGTTTTAAAAAATTACATATATATTAAAAATAGTTCTTGCTGGAAGCTCCTGGTTTGGGGAAAGAGATGGAGATGGGAAGGGTGTTGACGTGTTGGCCTGGAGCAGGCAGAGCGAGAGCGTCCCCAGGCACTCCTGTGTGCAAACCCCACAGCAGCGTCAGCGCAGGTTGCCACAAGTGACAGAGAGCAGCCCTGCAGCTGCAGGTTCAAGTGGCAGGCAGTGAGGAAGCTGGGTCTGAGCTGCAGCTGGGGCAGTACTACACCACCTGCGATACGGGACTGGACAGCATGGTCACAGCCACGGCCAGGTGAGGGGCTGCGGAACATCAGCAGGTAAGTCCTGTGGGCAATGATGGTTTCACTAGTAACTGCTGGTTGAAGCCAGGGGTCACAGCAGACACCACAGACGGGAAAATCACAGAATGGTTGGAAGGGACCTTAAAGATCACCTAGTTCCCCTAGTGGACACCTTCCACTAGACCAGATTGCTCAAGGCCCCATCCACGCTGGCCTGGAATAATTCCAGGGAGGGGGCATCCACGACCTCCCTGGGCAACCTGTTCCAGTGTCTCCCTAGGCGAGTTCATGGTGAGGAGGTTTCCACAAGGGTTTCTCTCTGCTCACATTCATGTTTTACAGAGCAGCAACAGAGTATTTGTGTTTGTTACGAGCAGAGACTGAGAGAACTGGGGCTTTTTACTCTGGAGAAGAGCAGCCTGAGGGGGGATCTCATCAATGCTGATCAATACTTCAAGGGTAGGTGTCAGGAGGATGGGACCAGACTGTCTTCAGTGGTGCCCAGTGACAGGACAAGGTAACAGGCACAAACTTGAGCAGTTTCATCTAAACGTGAGGAGGAACTTCTTTAAGGGTGATGGAGCCCTGAAGCAGGCTGCCCAGAGAGATGGTGGAGTCTTCCATCTCTGATGAATTCAAACCCCATCTGGACGTGTTCCTGTGTGACCTTGGCAAGAGGGTTGGGCTCGATCTCCAGAGGTCCCTTCCTGCCCCTCCCACTCTGTGGTTCTCTTAGGCTTGATCTCTGCTAAGAGCAGAGCTGCTGCTCCTTAGGAGCCTAAGAAAGGCAGCGGAGCACGGCGAGCAGGAAGCGATGAATTATTCAGCTGAAATGTCAAGTTTCAGGAGTGAATTCAGGATGTAAATCTCTGGGTTGTTTTGAAGGGCTGAGTTGCCATTAAGCCAGTCCATCTGAGGCTCCCTTTTATATTGATACCATGTTTAATTTCATGTCTGCTGCAGGGAAGTATTGGGAATTTCCACCTTAGAACTGCAATAACATCACCTCCCCAGCTCCTCTCGTCCTGTTGCCTGAGTGCCTGATGAAGGGATGATGTCTCTGGCAAGAGGTTAAATCTGTAACTACCCTCATTAACCACCCAAGCCGTAGGTCTGCAAAGGAAAATTTGCTTTTCTGGAGGAACTTTAAGTTTTCCTCCTGTTAGTTTTCCTCATTTCCCCAGGAGTCAGATAAATTTACCTGCTTGCCATTTCCAGAGCATCGCCTCCTGATGCAGAGCTGTTAAGTGGTCTTCCACTGGGATTCTTTTTGAGTCACTCCATTCAAAAACTCCATTCAAAACAGGTGTGGGGAGGGTGCAGGCTGGATCAAAATCTGTTTAATTCCCTCCTCAAATCAGAAGTTACTGATTGTCTCCAAACTGCTACCTTGCATTGCATCGCTCTTGCCCTCAGTAAGGGTGCCGACAACACCAAGATGAGTGGCAGTGGTGATCTCCTGGAGGGCAGGGGAGGGTCCACAAAGGAATCTGGCCAGGCTGGATCAATAGCCCAAGGCTGACAGGATGAGGTTCAACAAAGTGCTGGGTCCTGCACTTGGGTCACAACAACCCCATGCAATGCTAAAGTCTCAGGGCAGAGTAGCTGCAAACTGCCCAGTAGAGAACAACCTATTGGTCAACCACTGGCTGAAGATGAGCCAGTGAATAGCCAGGTGGCCAAGAAGGCTACCAGTATCCTGGCCTCAATTCAGTAACACCATGGCCAGCAGGACCAGGGCAGTGATCATCCCCCTGTACTGGGCACTGGTGAGGCCACATCTTGAATCCTGTGTTTGGTTTTGCATCACTGCCCCCCCGCCCCACTAGTCCAAGAAGGACATTGAGGGGCTGGAGTGGGTCCAGGGAAAAGCAACAAAGCTGGCAAAGGGTCTGGAGAACAGGGCTGGTGAGGAGCAGCTGAGGGAACTGGGGGTGTTTAGTCTGGAGAAGAGGAGGCTGAGGGGAGACCTCATTGCTGTCTGCAACTCCCTGAAAGGAGGCTGGAGCCAGGTGGGAAGTGGTTTGTTCTCCTAAAAGGAGCAAGTGATGAAAGGAAATGGCCTGAAGTAATACCAGGGGAGGTTTAGGTTGGACAAGAGGAACAATTTCTTCCCCAAAAGTGTTGTGAGGACCTGGAGCAGGCTGCCCAGGGCAGTGGTGGAGTCACCATGCCTGGAGGGATGGAAAAGCTGTGTAGATGTGGTGTTGAGGGCCATAGTTTAGTGGTGATCTGGCAGTGCTGGGTTAACAGTTGGACTGGATAACTTTAGAGGTCTCTTCTAGCCCTTCAATTCAAGAAAGATGTTGAGTTGCTCAAACATGTCCAGAGAAGGGCAACAAAGCTGGGGAGGGGTCTGGAGCACAGACTCTATGAGGAGTGGCTAAGGGAGCTGGGGTTGTTCAGTCTGGAGAAGAGGAGGCTCAGGGGAGACCTCATTGCTCTCTACAACTCCCTGAAGGGAGGTTGTAGCGAGGTGGGGGTTGGTCTCTTCTCCCAGGCAACCAGCACCAGAACAAGAGGACACAGTCTCAAGCTGTGCAGGGGGAAGTTTAGGTTTGCTCTTAGAAGTTCTTCCCAGCAAGAGAGATTGGCCATTGGAATGGGCTGCCCAGGGAGTTGGTGGGGTTGACATCCCTGGAGGTGTGTAAGAACAGACTGGCTGAGGCACTTGGTGCCATGGTTTTGTTGATTAGATGGTGTTGGGTGATCGCTTGGACTTGATCTTGGAGGTCTCTTCCAACCTGGGTGATTCTGTGTGATTTTGTGATTCTAAGACAGGGGCAGTTCAGTCCAGTTTTTCCTGTGTTTCACCCTCAGCATGCCTGCCCCCAGCAGCTGCTCCCAGACAAAGGCAGTTTGATTCCTCGCGAGGCCGGGGAGCTGCCGGCAGCGGCGCGAGGAGGGATCCGTTGCTGTGCAGTGTCCCAGCAGCCGCTGCCGGGGGACTCCTGCCTACCCGATACCATCAATCTGGCCAAGCCTTGCTGCAGCTCTCATTATCCTGCTGCCTCCAGGAAAAGGAGCTGAGAACAATCACCCATTGTCAGTTTATGAAGCAACTTTTTCATCTTCCTTCCCCAAAGACTAAATACTTAATTAAGTAAATTAAAATGAATTACGGGATGGGTACAAGATGTTATCGGGGCCGGCCCCCAAACCGAGCTCTCCCTGCCGCCCTTGCATGCTTGCCCTCCGAAGCATGGGCTCACAGAATGCTTTGGGTTGGAAGGGATCTTTAAAGGTCATCTGGTCCAGCCCCCATGCAGTCAGCAAGGATACAGAATCATAGAATGGTTTGGTTTGGAAGGGACCTTGAAGATCGTCCAGTTCCAACCCCCCAAGCCATGGGCAGGGACACCTCCCACTAAGCCCAGGTGGCTCCAGGCCTCATCCAACCTGGCCAAGAACCCCTCCAGGGAGGGGGCATCCACAGCCTCCCTGGGCAACCTGTTCCAGTGTCTCACCACCCTCACTGGAAAGAATTTCTTCCTCATCTCCAGCCTGAATCGACCCTCTAGACATCTCCAACTAGAGCAGGTTCTTCAGAGTCTCAAACAACCTGACCTGGAATGGTTCCAGGGACAGGGCATCAACCACCTCTCTGGGCAACCTGTGACAGGGTCTCACCACCCAGTGGAAAAAAAGTCTTAGTCTTTGTCTAACTCTGCACTGAGCCAGGGGGTGCTCAGCAGCAGCTCAAGTGGCTCTGTTCCAGAGACACCTCCCACTAGCCCAAGTTGCTCAAGGCCTCATCCAGCCCGGCCACAACCTTGCTGGGCAACCTGCTCCAGTGTCTCACCACCCTCAATGGAAAGGGATGGGATGGGAGGCCATGTGGAGATGGGAGGCCATGTGGAGATGAGAGGCCATCTGGAGATGGGATGCCACATGGAGATGGGATGCCACCTGGAGGTAGGAGCACTCCCATCACCTCACCAGGTTCTCAGCCTTGTAAAAACATCTCTGAGCACAGGCACAAGCCCTCTGAACCAGTGTGTGTGATTTAGACTGGGAAAAAACTCTTTGCAGTGAGGGTGGGCAGACCCTGGGGCCCAGTGTTTTCAGGTAACTAAACACAAGATCTAAAGCTTTCATGTCTGTCATGCTCAGAAATGGCTCCTGGGAGCTGAATTTGCAGATTCTCTTCTTTCTGTTTGAAATGTGAATGAACTCCTACTTCAGCTCTGTAGAGAACTGCACCTATTCAAGTTTTCAGAGAATTTAGAACCATGGGTGGTTAATGTTTCCTAAAGCATCTCCTAATCACTATGTTACAAGCACAGTCTGGTCTCCAAAGTAAACTCAGCTACATTTAGCCCAGCTCCCAACCACCTTAGTTGGAACTCTTGCCATAGTTACCTGCTCCTACTGCTCCTGCCTAGACAGGCTGGGAGAAACACAGTGAAGTTCAGTGAGGGCAAGTGTGGAGTGCTGCATCTGAGAAAGGGCAACCCCGTGGGTCAGTACAGGTTAGGAGATGATGTGTTGGAGAGCAGCTTTGGGGAAAATGGCCTAGGAGTCCTGGTGGACAGCAGGATGACCATGAACCAACAATGTGCCCTTGTGGCCAAGGAGGCAAATGACATCCTGGGGTGCATCAGGAAGAGTGTGGCCAGCAGGCTCAGGGAGATTCTTCTCCCATTCTACTCTGCCCTGTTGAGGCTATGTCTGGAATACTGTGTCCTTTTCTGGGCCCTCTGGTTCAAGGGACAGGGACTTGCTGGAGAGGGTACAGAAAAGGGCTACAAAGATGCTGAGGGCCCTGGAACATCTCTCTGATGAGGAAAGATTGAGAGAATTGGGGCTTTTTAGTCTGGAAAAGAGAAGGCTGAGGGAAGATCTCATCAATGCTGATCAATACTGAAGGGTGTCAGGAGGATGGAACCAGTCTGTTTTCGGTGGTTCCCAGTGACAGGACAAGGGGTAACAGGCACAAACTTGAACATAAGAAGTGCCATCTAAACATGAGGAGGAACTTCATTAAGGGTGATGGAGCCCTGGAGCAGGCTGTCCAGATAGGTTGTGGAATCTCCATCTTTGGAGACATTCAAAACCCACCTGGGTGTGTTCCTGTATGACCTTCTTTCAGTGAACTTGCCTTGGCAGGGAGGTAGGACTTGATGACCTCCAGGGGTCCCTTCCAACCCTTACCTTTCTGTGATTCTGTGGGTCTGGGTCAGGGCTCAGTGGATTTGAATGGTCCATGGCAAGGGCATCACCAGCAGTACTTGGGAATGTATCCCTGCTTTCTGTCTCACAGCCCTGCTTTTCCCAACTGCTACACAGCTCTGGCTCCCAGTGCCAGGAGGAGATCTTGCACAGTGTCTGCATCACTGAAGGACAATCATCTCTTGACCTGCACACCTGATTTTCTTACCAAGAAACTCACCAAGCAGCACCATGTGCACTGCTCATTCTCTATGTATTTGTTTGATGCTAAAACAAATAGCTGAGCTGGAGGCTAAAAACTGTTGAAAAACAAACCCCTGAGCCCCAAAATAGTGTTGAAGGGCTCTGCATGTGGGAAAGCCTCAGCCAGAGGCCAGAGCAGAGTATTCCTCATCCTTAGCAGCTTTTCAGCTCCATCAGACCCCGTTTGACTTCTTCCTCCTGTTGTTCTGATTGGGACATCATCACACAGCAGCAATCTACGTTTGCTCAAGGTTGATTTTCACACATTTGTTCCTGTTCCAGCACAATAGTTGAGCTGCTCTTCAGGACATGTAATCACTGATACCTCCACAGCCAGCAATCACATCCCTCCTCAGCTCCTGCTCTGTCAGAGTGAGCAAGTTGCAGGCTTCTCATCTCATGCCCTGTGATGGCTTCTCCAATCACTTGGTCATTTTGGCAGCTGTTTGTTGCCAGATGGGGTAATCAGTTATACCTGGTATTCGAGAAGCACCCAGCTGTTTCTCTCCTAAATACCTCCAAGTCATCTCAGCCTACTCAGAGATTGTGCTCGCGTTGGAATCAGCTAATGTATACAGCTGGCTGTTGGTTGTTTACAGTCAACAAGAGTTGATTTTATAGAATCACAGAATGGGTTGGGTTAGAAGGGGCCCTAAAGATCTTCTAGTTCCAACAGCTCTGCCATGGGCAGGGACACCTCCTTCAAGACCAGGCTGCTCAAGGCCCCATCCAACCTGGCTTTGAACAGGGTTGGTTTCATTTGCCCAACTGCTTTTTATAACAAGCAAAGAAGTTTTCTTCCTCTGGTTGAGGTGGAACTTCCTGGGTTCCAGTTTGTGTCTATTGCCCCTTGTCCTATCACAGGGCATCACTGAGAAGAGACTGGCATTTTATGATCCTAACCTATAGGAGAAAAGTAGGATGTCCTCAGATGGTAGCACTCCCAAATCTAAGGAGGTTTTCTTGTCAGTAAAAGAAGCAGGAGCACTTCCTTCAAGGGTCTGTATTTGTTTGAATTAAGTACAAGTACAAGGGTTTACCCTTCTTTCTCAATAACTTTGCTGTTCCTTTTCCAAGTCAATGAACTGAACTCAGGTCCCAACTGAGCACATGAGAAAAATACTGCAGTGTGCTTCATGACAAATGTGTTGTATGCTTTGATAGCACAATGTACAGATCATCAAAATGCATCAAAAGCAGCATGGCTGCAGATCGAGAGAGGTGATCCTGCCACTCTGCTCTGGAAAGACCCCTCCTGGAGTACTGCATCCAGCTCTGCAGCCTTCAACATAGGAAGGACATGGACCTTATAGAGAGGGTTCAGAGAGAAGGGCCCCAAAAATGATCAAGGGGCATGAGGACAGGCTGAGGGAGCTGGGGGGGTTCAGCCTGGAGAAGAGAAGGCTCTGAGGAGACCTAATAGCAGCCTGCCAGTACCTCAAGGGAGCTGCAAGAAGGCTGCAGGGGAAGGCTTGCAGTGATAGGATGAGGGGCAATGGTTTGAAATTCAAGAAGAGCAGATTTAGATTGGATGTTAGAAGCAAGTTCTTTACCATAAGGGTAGTGGAACACTGGAACAGATTGCCAAGGGAGGTGGTTGAGGCCCCATCCCTGGAGAAATTCATGGTCAAACTCAACAGGGCACTGGGCAACCTGATCTACTGAGGGATGTCTCTGCTGACTGCAGGGGGTTGGACTAGATGGCCCTTGGAGGTCTCTTCCAACCCAAACCATCTATGATTCTCTGATACATCACATGATGTTGGGCTTTTTTCACATCTTCCAGTGTGTAAATTCCAAGTGTAGCATTAAAATTATTGCCTAAAGTTTTTCTTTTCATTTCCAGAGGACTTTGCACCTGGGAGCATATTTGCAACACATCACAGAGTATCTGGGGGGAGGGGGGAAAGGAAGTCTGTCAAGGCTTCATCTTCTGGTGGGCTGTGATTTAGCAGAAGTCTCCTGTAACAGATTGAATTATGCTTCCTTCTAGCCCAGTAATTGGCTTCGTGTTTCAAAACAGGCACCGCCACAAATGATGTTTCCCTCATGCATGGAGAGGTATCTCATATTTATACCCCTATAAGCTTCTAATAGTGAAGAAATATGTTGGGTTTCAGGCCTTGCATGACAGCTGGAGCTCTTTCAATCATTATTATTAAGGAATATTTGCACAAGTTGCCACCTCTGTCATTTTGAAACACAGTTCTTTTTTCAATGCAATTTTACCAAACTATTTACTTCCCTCACTTCTCTGCATGCATCGTAAAGGATCAATTACAGAGCTCAGCAAATGTCACCTGTTGACTGTAAAGTTCTCCTCAGCTCAGCTGTAAGGGTGGAGGTCAGGAGCATGGGGCTAGACTCTTCTCATTGGTGGCCAGTGCTAGGACAAGAGGCAATGGGTGCAAAGTACAGCATAGGAGGGTTCACTTCAACTTAAAGAGAAACTTCTTTACTTTGAGGGTGCTGGAGCACTGGAGCAGGATGCTCAGACAGGTTCTGGAGTCTCTTTCTCTTTCAAAACCTACCTGGACATGTTCCTCTGTGACCTTGGTTAGGCCACACCTTGAGTACTATGTCCAGTTCTGGGCCACTCAGTTTAAGAAGGACATTGAGACACTTGAATGTGTCCAGAGAAGGGCAAAGAGGCTGGGAAGGGGTTTGGAGCACAGCCCTGTGAGGAGAGGCTGAGGGAGCTGGGGTTGCTTAGCCTGGAGAAGAAGAGGCTCAGGGGAGAACTTTTTGCTGTCTACAACTCCCTGAAGGGAGGTTGTAGCCAGGTGGGGGTTGGTCTCTTCTCCCAGACAACCAGCACCAGAACAAGAGGACACAGTCTCAAACTGCACCAGGGGAAGTTTAGGCTGGAGGTGAGGAGAAAGTTCTTCCCAGCAAGAGAGACTGGCTATTGGAATGTGCTGCCCAGGGAGGTGGTGGAGTCCCCATCCCTGGAGGTGTTCAAAAAAGGCTTGGATGTGGCACTTGGAGCCATGGTTTAGTTGTCAGGAGGTATTAGGTAATAGGTTGGACCTGATGATCTCTGAGGCCTTTTCCAATCTGGTTGATTCTATGATCTGGGCAAACCTGAGTTAGCAGAGGGGTTGGACTAGACGCTCTCCAGAGGCCCCTTCCAACCCCTGCCATTCTCTGATTCTAAATGAGCCAAGGCAGAAGTTTCCCAGCAGATGAGACTCTCTGTTTTAATTAATTGCTAATTGAGTTAATTGTCTCTGTAGCTCTGCTCTCTCCTGCTTTTATTTCAGCCAAACGGAGGTTCACGAGGTTCGCTGGAGCCGATGAGTGAGGGGATATATTGGGAAGTGGTGTGGGTTTGAAGTGGGATTTGCTTTGATATTTCTGTGCAAATCCATGTGATGGCTCACTGACTCATAGAGCTGAAAATAGGTGGTGTTATCAGCCACAGAATTCTTCAGAGATTTTGATTTCTTTTTTTTCCCCTTTTCTTGCTTAGCTAGCTGCTCCTCCAAAACAAAAAGAAAAGCAAAGCAAAAAACCCAAACCATAAAATACAAAATCCAGGTCATTATTCAAATCTGCACTGAGACTCAAACTCCAGATAGCATCACTCTTACTCATTGATGAATCACCCTGGAATAAATTTTGGTCCTCCTGAACAAACTCTGTGTTGCCTTAGTCATAGGTTTGTTTAAACAAATCACATGTCAGGCTTAAATTAAGCACTTGCTTAAAGCAGAGTCTGTTTCAATACAGCCTGGGAAGTTTGCATGTAGGATTTGGACTTATTTGTGTGGATAGCATTTATATAAAGCAAAACCAGAGAACAAGAAATTCTGGCCAGGACAGGGGTCCTGTCTTTAACCCCAAATTTCCCCAGCTCAGCTTGTGTCATTCAGACAGAAATGAGAGGAGTTACAAGTGTTAAGCACAAGACTATGAACCTCTTCTTTTAGAACACAACTGAGGAGCTAAAAATCAGGAGCTGCAAGTAAAATGACCAAATCTAGGCTGGGTTTTGCATTAAGCAAACTGAAATCTTTCTCTTTGCTGTCCTTGGTTACATTAATCTTCACAGAAATAGATTATTTAGTGGCAGGGTGAGGCTGGGGCCATCACACTGAGCTGCAGCACAAGAGCAGTAGTGAGACAGGTGCCTGAGGAGGAGGAAGAGAGCAATTCTCAGGCAAGCCCTTCCAACGGAAGTCAACGTCAGAAGCTAAACAGAGAGAGGTAATGTTGCAGGTTAAAATACTGAATCCCAGAATTCCAGCATGGTGGGGGCTAGAAGGGACCTCTGGAGATCATCCAGTCCAAGCCCTCTGCTAAAGCAGGGGTACCCACGGCAGCTTGTCCAGGATCACAGTGGCCAGGGGGGGTTGGAATGTCTCCAGAGAAGGAGACTCCACAACCTCTCCGGGCAGCTTGCTCCAGGCCTCCAGCACCCTCACACCAAACAACTTTCTCCTTATCTTCAGATGGAACCTCCTGGATTCCATTTTCTGCCCATTTCCCCTTGTCCTGTTACTGGGCATCACTGAGAAGAGCCTTTTCCCCCCCATCTTTAGCTCTTGCTGAGCATTGCTCAGATCCCCTCTGGGGCTGCTTTTCTCCAAGCTCCACAGCCCCAGCCTTTCCCCCTCACAGAGATGCTTCAGGCCCCTCAGCACCTTTGTAGCTACAAACTATCTTCATAGCCTTGTACAAACAAATGTTGTTATCAATGTACCACAATGGGCTGCTGGACATATCAGACTTGTTTCATCAAGTCAATTCCTACATTATGTTATATTTTGGCTCTTGGAAGTGTTTGCAAAGCAGCAAAGCCCACCATGGGTGGGGGGATGCCAGCCTGGGTGCCTGCCACCAGCCATGCCTTGAAGAGAGGAGCTCAGTGTCCCTGCAGCCTCTGCTCTATCACTGCTGACAGCAAACTGACCTTTATCAAAGATATTTTTGTATTGCTGGATCCTGTCCTTATGCCAATATCAAATTTGCACTGAATCTCTTCAACTAGCACCAAAGGGCTCCTGACGTCAGCAGGGTTGTTGTGCCCGGCCAGGAAGGAGGAGATCAGGAAATTACCTGGAATTTAATGTAAAACTAACCCCAGAATAAATAAAAGCATTGCCAAAAACACTTAGAAGAGACTACCTGAGAAACATTATTTAAAAGAAGGACAGGCACTGAATCACAGAATGGTTTGAGTTGGAAGGGACCTTAAAGATCATCCCCACCATGGGCAGGGATACCTTCCACCAGGCCAGGCTGCTCAAGGCCTCATCCAACCTGGCCTTGAAAAATTCCAGGGAGAGGGCATCCACAACCTCCTTGGGCAGCCCATTCCAGTGTCTCACCACCTTCACTGTAATCTTCAGTTTATAAATCAGCTGGCAAAGTGAAATGGGGTTGGATTGGGTCCATCCAAGGCTCCAGCTCCCACATGCCTTGTGAAGAATCATGACAGTGGAACTCTGAAAGCATGCTTGTGAACAGATTAAAGCCATGGGTAAAAGGGGGGGTGGGGAGGAGGAATCATCATATGCGATATACTCAAAGCATGTCCTGAAGGATGATGTGTCCACAAGAGCAGGACAAGTGCAGAAGTGAGACTGGCAGCTTACAGCTAAACCACAGCATGACCCTTTGGAAAAAATCCCATCCAGGCTTCTGATCCTGTAGCAGACAAGGGCTCCACTCCCATTCTGAGCTGGAGAAAAGCAAAAGGCTTTCACGGTGCTGGTTAAACATGACTAAGCCTCTGCCCACAGTGGAATGAAGACCTGAGGAGCTGTTGGTCAGGAAATAATAACCCCAGCTTCATGCCAAGACTTACAGTTCCTTGTTGTGGTTGTCTTGTCATATGGAGAATCGGTTCCCATTCCCACTGGTAACAGAGCAGAACAAAACCTGTTATTAAAGAGGTGCCAGCAGGAAGGGAAAGCCTCCTAGGTGGAACCATCACTTCCCAACTTGGAATATTTTATGTCTCAGGTGACATGAGGTCACTGCTTTCTTCATAATCTTTGTTGTTGCTCACCTAGATACCTGAAGCTGGAGTGAGTTCTTCATCGAGATACCTGCAGGTGGAGTGAATCTCCAGAGTCTGAAACTCTTCATTACATAAAAACTTTGAGAGATGCTTAGGGTCATGCCTTAGTGGTGGACTGGGAAGTGCTGGACTAATTGTTGGATTCCATGATCTTGAATATCTTTTCCAACCAAAATGATTCTATGATTCTGAATCTTGCTGCAAGACTGGGAAACTTTCCTCTGGGACAAGGGAGTGCTCACTAAACACCCTAAAGACCAGCAATTTCAGCACTGCTGCAGCCTGGGTTCTTACCACAGGTTGATCACAGATACCAATGAAGCAGAGAGAGAAAACACAAAGGAAGAGCTTAAAGCAATGGTCAAAACTCCCTGACTGGCTGTTGCTTTGAGGACTTTGCTTTGGCAGCGCTGCACCTACTGTGCTTATCATAGAATCCTGGAATGGTCTGGGTTGGAAGGGACCTTTCAAGGTCATCTAGTCCTGCCCTCATGCAGTCACCAGGAACATCTGCAACTAGAACAGGTTGCTCAGAGACAAAAACAACCTGACTTGGAATGGTCTCAGGAATGGGGCTTTTACCACCTTTCTGGGCAACCTGGGCCTGTGTTTCGCCACCCTCATTGTCAACATTTCTTGCTCCTCATCTAAATCTCCCTTTTCTGGATTCAAACCATCACCCTTATCACAAGAGACCCTGCTAAAAAGTCTGTCCCCAGCTTTCTGTTTGGCTGAAAGGCCACCAGAAGGTCTTCCTGGAGCCTTCTCTTCTCCAGGCTGAGTAACCCCAACTCTGTCAGCCTGTTCTCACAGCAGAGCTGCTCCAGCTGTTGGATCATCTTTCCTGGCTTCCTCTAGACCCACTCCAACAGGTTGATGTCTTTCTTTTGCTGGGTTGCTCAGAGCAACTAGTGTGCCACCAAAAGGTAAGACTGGTGTCCTCTTTTTGGGTTAAACTCAGCTCCATTTTCACTCCCTTTTAGAGCAGCTAAACCAGACCTGCAGGTACAGCCCACATAGGTTTCCCTGATCAACCCCATGGTCAGAACATGCTGCTCCTAGGAGGCAAATCAGAGTTCCACACCCAGCTACAGCTCACGAGGAAAATGCCAGTAAGGTAATCCTCTTGAGCTCAACCAATCACATGCTGTTGGCACAGCAAGATGCACCTGCTAGAGCAGTGATTGTGCCCCTGTACTGGGCACTGGTGAGGCCACACCTTGAATATTGGGTTCAGTTTTGGACCCCTCACTCCAAGAAGGACATTGAGGAGCTGGAGTATGTCCAGAGAAGGACAACAAAGCTGGTGAAGGGTCTGGAGAACAGGGCTGGTGAGGAACAGCTGAGGAGGTTCCACATGAGGACTGTGAGGGTGACAGAGCCCTGGAACAGGCTGCACAGAGAGGTTTTGGAGTTTCCTTCTCTGGAGACATTCAAAACCCACCTGGATATATTCCTGTGTGACCTGCTCTGGATGATCCTGCTCTGGCAGGTAGGTTGGGCTGGATGATCTTTCATGGCCCCATCCAGCTCCTAACATTCTGTGATCCTGTGAACTGGGGTTGTTTAGTCTGGAGAAGAGGAGGCTGAGGGGAAACCTCATCTATTTCTACAACTCCTTGAAGAGAGGTTGGAGTGAGGTGGGGGCTGGTCTCTTCTCCCTGGTATCAGGTGACAGAATGAGAGGAAATAGCCTGAAGTTGTGCTGGGGAGGTTTAGGTAGGAGATGAGGAACAATTTCTTTGCTGCAAGAGTGGTCAGGCATTGAAACAGGCTGCCCAGGGAGGTGGGAGAGAGTACAGAATACAGAATTCATCAGGTTGGAAGAGACCTCCAAGATCATCGGGTTCAACCTATCACCCAACACCATCTCATCAACTAAACCATGGCACCAAATGCCTCATTCAGGCTCTTCTTAAACACTTCCAGGGATGGTGACTCCACCACCTCCCTGGGCAGCACATTCCAATGGCCAATCTCTCTTGCTGGGAAAAATTTCTTCCTAACATCCATCCCAAACCTCCCCTGGTGCAGCTTGAGACTGTGTCCTCTTGTTCTGTTACAGGTTGCCTGGGAGAAGAGACCAACCCCCACCTGGCTACAACCTCCCTTCAGGTAGTTGTAGAGAGCAAGAAGGTCTCCCCTGAGCCTCCTCTTCTCCAGGCTAAGCAACCCCAGCTCCCTCAGCCTCTCCTCACAGGGCTGTGCTCCAAACCCCGCCCCAGCTTTGCTGCCCTTCTCTGGACACCTTCCAGCAAGTCAACATCTTTCCTAAACTGAGGGCCCCAGAGAGTCACCATCCCTAGAGGTGTTCAAGAAATGTGCAGCCATGGCACTTTGGGGCATGGTTTCATGGCCATGGTGGTGTTGGGTTGGTGGTTGGACTCGATGATCTTGGAGGTTTCTTCCAGCTGAAACAGTTCTATGATTCTATACATCTCAGGTACTGAGCAGCAAGAATCTCTGTTTCCATAACACCAGATTTCCTCAGCCACACCTGACAGGGTGTAATTGCTCAGTGGCTGAAAGCAAGAGAATTAGCTACAAATTAGAGGAAGCTTTAGAATCCTTCACAACCAAAACAATAATTAATCCTTCGCTCTTCCTGCTTCAAATTTGTCATATAAAAACATGGGGGGGGAAAAAATCAAACAGGCCTTGGGTGTCTGGGATTTTATGTATATTTCCTATTTCTATGCCAAAAGTGATACTATTCAAATATAAGGAGGGCAAGGGAAGCCTTTTGTTAAAAGCAAATCATAGGGAAAGGCTCTTTAAGCTTAGCCAAGCTCCCTATTATCCATATTGGAGGAGTAAAACAAGGATTGTACAGAAACATCCCAAAATTTGATACCAGAGTTGGATTTTGGTTTTTTTGCTGTCCCTGAGAAATTGAGGGTCAAATTTCTTCACTGATTGGATGTTTATGATTGATTTCATCCTAATGCTTTGTGAGCCTCTAAGAAATGCATTTCTAAGGTCCAGGGCCCATCTTTGCCACTTCACTACTAAGCTGTGCCCATGCTAAAAGAGGAACCAAAAAAATGCACCTGAAGAATCACAGGCAGAGCCATTTAAAAGAGATTTTTTAAAACCTTAGAAGCTGTTTCACACATGAGGAACCTCAGTCCCAGTCCCTGGGGATCAGTGTGACTGAAATTCAACCCTAGTCACTTCTGAAAATCGTGTGTCACTTACTGCTAGAGGAAGGTCACAGTGGTGAGGTGGTTGGGTTTGATTTTGCAGGGATTTAAAGGCTGGAAAAGAGAGGAAGCTTCAGCCTTCAATGCAAAGCTCAGGTGTGTTGTGTCTTGTTAAGAGTCAGGGCTGGGCCAGCCACCAGACAAGTGATAGAGTCTCTTCATGAAGCCTTCTGCCTTCCAGGCAGGAAGGAAAGAGAAAGGGAAGAAGGGAGAGAGACTGATGGGATGGGAAAGAAACTCAACCAGCTGGGATGGAAAGAAGAACAATGCCAGGGAAGAGAGATGAAGAGACACAAACCGACATGGAAGCCAAGCCCTGATGGCAATGATGGCACCACTGGCACCACTAATTCCTGGGACAGGCACCAGGCAAGTCCCAGACTGGCCTCAGCAGCAGATAGGAACTGGATTCAGGAGGTGGATTCGGGAACTGGAATCAGGATATCAGGTGGGCTGGGGCTCTGAGCAACCTGCTCTAGTTGAAGATATCCCTACCTCCTGCAGGGAAGTTGGACTAGATGACCTTTAGTGGTGCTTTCCAACCTAAACCATTCTAGGATTCTGATTCATTCTGTGAGCTCACACTGCTGGGCTGAGCAGGCTACTCCTGGAAACACATTGCTCCTGCCTCTATACTGAAACACTTTTCCTGGGACCTAGCTTGTGGCTTGAAGCTTCATAAATACCTCTTAGAAGGTTCACTACCATGGTTAATTTTCCCATGGAATAAGCACCACCACAAGGACCACCTTAGAGCAAGAAGAAAGTGCTCCTGCAGTTACTGTGAAGCACTCTGGTAAAGCACAACTTTCCACAGCACATCCCAGAGCTGTTGGTTCTTGAGCTGGTGGAGACAATGCAGCACAAATCAGAGGTGCTGGCAGGCAGATTAATTTCAGTAATTGCCACCACAACCCGAGACTAAAATCTTCTCCCTGCACCGTGGTGATGCTCAGTATCAAACTGTTGTTGCTCTGTTGTTCCTCCTTTTTCCACAGCGCTCCCTCTCTCCTTCTTTTGTTCACAGCAATTTAGAAGAACCATTTTGGTTTCATTTTCCACATCATTTTTTTATCCCTGCTTTTGCCATGTGCTGTTATTATATATATATTATTTTTTTCTGCTGGAAAGTGACAAAACAGCACAGGAAAAAAAGCTTGCTAATGTTCTCAGAACCTTAGGAGGCTGCACATTGCAATAAGCCTGAAGCTTTAAACAAAGAAATTGCTGCTGGGCTAAATCCATGCATTTGTTTTTCTGCCTTGACAGTAATTTACTTTTTCCTGCTAGAACCACCACATCAAAGTTTTATTGGCTCAGTGCTGAATATCAGACAGAATCGATTAGAAAGTGTTTTCTTTTGCTGTGTGGGTTGCTGTGGGTCAGGGTGGACAAAATTCTGTGTTGCATTTATTATTATTACATAAATGAGGAGCACAGGCTGTTCCTCAGGTGCCCTTAGGGAGTAACATCTCCACAGAGCAGGTACAGCAACCACACAAAAAAATCTGGCTTCAGAGCTCCTCATGCAGCTACAATCCTGGCTGGTAGTTAAGGGGAAGGGAGAAGGCAGTTCTCACTTCCTTATATTTTGCTTTTAAAGGAAACTTAATTCCTAGAATTATAGAATCAGAATCATTTCAGTTGGAAAAGACCTTTAAGATCATCAAGTCCAACCATTCTCTAACTCTACCAAGGCTGGGGCTAAACCATGACCCTCAACACCACATCTCTGCCTCTTTGAAACACCTCCAGGGATGGGGATTTGACCACTTCTCTGGGCAGCCTATTCCAGTGCCCCATGACCCTTTCAGTGAAGAAGTTTCTTCCAGTGTCCAACCTAAACCTCCCCTGGTGGAACTCGAGGCTGTTTCCTCTCATCCTATCACTTTGTTACCTGGGAGAAGAGATCAACCTCCACCTCACACCAGCCCCCCTTTCAGGGAGTTGTAGAGAACCAGGAGGTCTCCCCTCGGCCTCCTTTTCTGCAGGCTGAACAAGCCCAATTCCCTCAGCTGCTCCTCACCAGCCCTGTTCTTTAGACCCTTCACCAGCTTCATTGCCCTTCTCTAGACATACTCCATCCCCTCAATGTCTTTCTTGGAGTGAAGGGCCCAAAACTGAACCCAGTACTCAAGGTGTGGCCTCACCAGTGCTGCGTACAAGGGGACAATCACTTCCCTACTTCTGCTGGCCACACAATTGCTGATCCAAGCCAGGATGCCAGTGGCCTTCTTAGACACCTGGGCACACACTGGCTCATCTTCAGTTGGCTGTCAACCAACTCCTCTAGGTCTTTCTGTCATGGGCAGCTTTCCAGTCATTCCTCCCCAAGCCTGGAGTGGTGCATGGGGTGGTTGTGCCCCAAGTGCAGGCCCCAGCTCTTGGCCTTGTTGAACTTCATCCAACTGACTTCAGCTCATCGATCCTGCCTGGCCAGGTCCCTCTGTAAAGCCTCCCCATCCTGCAGCAGATCAGTGCTCTCTCCCAGTTTAGTGTCATCTGCAGAATTACTGCATGTGCCCTCAATCCCCTCATGCTGATCATTGATAAAGATATTAAAGGGAGCTGAGGCCTGGGGAACACCAAGGGCTGCCATTCTGTTTGATCAGAGAAAGCATAGCCCACCTTGTGTTATAATTTCACTGAGAAGAAAAAGCTTGGTAGCTTACAGATGCATTTAGGATAATCCAGACAGGTTGGGATTGCAAATCCTTGCACCTCCTAGGCTGTATGGATCTTTTTTTTTAGCATCATAGCATCAGTCAGGGTTGGAAGGGACCACAAGGATCATCTAATTCCAACCCCCCTGCCATGGGCAGGGACACCCCACACTAGATCAGGCTGGCCAGAGCCCCATCCAGCCTGGGCTTAAACACCTCCAGGGACAGCGCCCCAACCACCTCCCTGGACAACCCATTCCAGGGCTTCACCACTCTCATGGGGAAGAACTTCCTCCTCACCTCCAGCCTGAATCTCCCCACCTCCAGCTTCATTCCATTCCCCCTAGTCCTATCACTACCTGAGATCCTGAGAAATCCTTCTCCATCCTTCTTGTAGGCCCCCTTCAGATATTGGAAGGCCACAATTAGGTTACCTCTGAGCCTTCTCCAGGCTGAACAGCCCCAACTCCTTCAGTCTGTCCTCAGAGGAGAGGTGCTCCAGCCCTTTGCTCATCCTCGTGGCCCTTCTCTGGACACCTTCCAGCACCTCCAGATCCCTCTTGTAATAGGGGCTCCAGAACTGGAGGCAGTACTCCAGGTGGGGTCTCACCAGAGCTGAGCAGAGGGGGAGAATCACCTCCCTCGCCCTGCTGGCCACACTTCTCTTGCTGCAGCCCAGGATCTGATTGGCTTTCTGGGCTGCAAGTGCACACTGAGAGCTCCTGTTGAGCTTCTCCTCCACCAGCACCCCCAAGTCCCTCTCCTCTGGGCTGCTTTCCAGCCAGTCCCTGCCCAATCCTCTAAAGGATTAACCTGTGTCTTCAGGAAAAGCTCAGAAGAACACAGCCACCGAGGGCAGGAGGTGAGGGGGTTGGGGGTAATGGAGTCATTTGGGCTCCTTGAAAATAACTATTAAACTATGAAATAAACCCCTTGCACTGGCATGCATTTTCAATTGAAGATTTATACTCAAACTCAGCTGTAATTTTCTCCTTTTTTTGGATAATAGCAGCATTTTCCACTCCTTTGTTTCTAAGGGTGACTAATTAGTGACACTATTCAGGTGCATGCAGAAACATTACCAAACCCAGTCATTCTTTTGTCCTACAAGCTTTTCATTTTACTTTGTTTTGCACCACCTGGATCAGCCAGGAGCACTTGGTGTCCTGATTTTTATTCCCCTTGGCATTATGTGGGGTTTCAGGGTTAGAAATTCCCATTGCACCTGCCACATTCTCTGATTTTCCTATGAACAAGCGTGGGACCTACTGCACAAAGGTTCCTAGAGCCTTCAAAGCCTTAGAAGCAAGGAGTAAGGCTTGACAGAAGCTTCTCCTGCTTTGACTCACCCTGCCTCACCACCAGGTAACCTAGAAAGAAAGGGAAACAGTTGCAACTGGTTTCCCAGCCTGGTTTGACATCTCCTATGGGGGCTCTTCAGAAACTGTCCCACATAGTGTTTAACTCTCTGCTCTCTTCTTGTTTTGAGCTGCTTCAGCTCCTCTGGCTCTCCAGTAAACCTTGCCTCTTCCCAATGGCCTGTGCTTGCTGCAAGCTAGGTGTTTGCAGTGCCCAGGAGCCACTCTAGGAGATCCTGCCTGTCTACCTGGACATTTCTGAGCTTCCTTGGTTACTTAATTCACTGGGGAGCAGATAGCCTTACTGCACCAATCCAGAGAGTGGAATTCTTATCTATAATACTCTAACAGAATTCTGCTTTCTCAGGCTCTCCCATTCCTGTTTGGTTCCATATCCCCATTGCAGTCCCATAAATACTACCTTGAGTGATCATTTGCATGTGCAGGCATCCAAGGCTTCCTTGGAACTCAAACTTGAAAGCATCACCTTTATCTTGCTTTCACCATTGCCCTCCTACCCTATCTGCTCTATCAAATACCCACAGTACAGTTCCTACTTCTAAATATTTTCTTCCTTTTGTTGTTGTTGCTTTGTTGTAGTTGTTTTAACTTAGTGAAGCTCAAAGGACAGTTGTGAACAGGTGCTGCTCTGTCTGAGCTCCAAACAGGAGTCTGGGACACAAGGAGGAGGCTCTACACATCCAGTTTGAAGTTCAGTCTTAGAAGAACGTGTAGCTAGACTTAGCTGTGTGAGAATACCTTCTCAAGGTCAAACCAAAGTGAATCAAAAGCTCTCAGAGGCAAGTGACATCACTCACAGTGCCTGTGGGTCTGCACCAAACTTCCCTCTCCTTGATCACTCAGCTTTTTCCCAGCACTGAGCTGCTGCAAACTCCAAAGCAGCCTTTTCTCAACCAGGAGCTCTCTTGCCTTTTTGAACACTACTAGTTCCTCCTCTCATCTCCCCTTCTACACCCACCTCTCCCATCAGTTGAGTTTAAATCCCTGAACTGGGGCTTTCATGGGCAGAACCTGGCAGGTGAAAGGTCTGGAGAACAAGTCTTATGAGGAGCAGCTGAGGAACCTGGGATTGTTTAACCTTGAGAAGAGGAAGCGAGGGGAGACCTCATTGTTCTCTACAGCTTCCTGAGAGGAGCTTGCAGTGAGGTAAGGGCACATCTCTTCTCCCCAGCATCTGGTGGTAGAATGAGAGGAAATGGCCTGAAGTTGCACCAGGGGAGATTTAGGTTGGACGTGAGGAACAGTTTATTTGCTGCAAGAGTGGTCAGGTATTGGAACAGGCTGCCCAGGGGGTGGAGTCACCATCCCTGGAGGTGTTCAAGGAATATGTGGACATGGCACTTTGGGACATGGTTTGATGGCCATGGTGGTGTTAGATTAATGGTTGGACTCAATGATCTTAGATGGTCTTTTGCAAGCAATTCTATGATTTCATGATGTGTACAAGGCATTGAGTTCCACCTCACTGCTGCTTCTCCAGGAAAGAGTGTGACTGTGAACCAAGAGTGAAGAAGCTCAATGACAAACTTCTTCCTATTTTTTCAGGGAGCAATGCTAAACCATTACTGACTTCTGAATAAATTGCTGAGCTGAGCTCAGCTTACAACATGCTTCCAGAGGAAGCAATAGCTGGTCTAATGTGTGACTTGCTTGGAAGCCAGTCTTCTAAAGCGTTTGTATTTATCAAGGCATGACTGTACACATAGCAAGGTGTTTCAGTGAGCAGTGACCAACAGCAGTTTGGAGGAGGAAATACTGTATCAGATTTGCTGTGAGTGATGTCTGCATATTAAAAGTGTCTTCTTTTTGGGGTACTATTTTCTTTGAAAAACCCTCTTGGGCAAGGAAGTGGAGAAATGTGAAGCTTGAATAGATGTTTACATCTGTGTGTTGATTGCATAACTTAGAAGAGAGGACTAAAACCTTTGGTTGTTCTGAATGTATGCACAATGTACTCCAAACACCATCACCACTATTGATTGCCAGCATAATGATTTCATTTTCCTTTTGACTTTCCTGGCACTCAAGCTAATATTTTTATTTCCTGATGCACAGCAATGTTGTTGTGAAACTCTCCCTTTTCTGTGATTGCTTTCAGCCCCATGTTGCAGAAAATGGGGGAAGCACAGAACACACAACTCCACTCCAAGCTTCCCTCTGCTTAGCATCACCATCAAATGAGAGCACAATCTCCCCTCCCAGGGAAATGCTTCTAGACTGCTACTGATAACAGCAGTTTGGGGCTGGGGAACTGCAGTGAGGAACCAGACCTGGGTTATTTCTGCACAGCAGCTCTCATCAGCAAGAGTGGATGAGCAGGAAATTGTTCTCACACAGTCTCCTGCCACCCTTTCATTGCCCAAGCCTGGCAAGTCTTGATAGTGTGCACAAGTGGCCCATGCTACTGAGGATGTTGATGATGCCATGTCCTACACTTGGGTCACAACAACCCCATGAATGCTTCTGGCTTGGGGCAGAGTGAATGGAAAGTTGGACCTGGAGGTGCTGGTTGACAACTGGGTGAATATGAGCCAGTGTGTGCCCAGGTGGTCAAGAAGGCCAACAGCATCCTGTCTTGGATCAGCAGTAGAGTTGCCAGCAGGAGTAGGGCAGGGATTCCCCCCTTGTACTGGGTACAGGTGAGCCTGCTCCTAGAATACTGGGTTCAGTTTTGGGCCCCTCACACCAAGGAGGTCACTGAAGTCCTGAAGCAGATGCAGAGAAGGGCAATGAAGCTGGTGAAGGGTCTAGATAACAGGTCTTATTAGGAGCAATTGAGAGACCTGGGGGTTGTTCAGCCTGAAGAAAAGGAGACTGAGGAGAGACAACCTGGCTCTCTACAACTCCCTGAAAGGAGGCTGGGGCCAGGTGGGGGTTGGTCTCTTCTCCCAAAGAACAAGTGATAGCACAAGAGGAAATGGCCTCAAGTTTCCCCAGGGGAGATTTAGGTTGGACATTAAGAGTTCAGAGTTTCAGCAGGGAGAAAAGACTGAGATCTGATGGAGTGCACATTAAAGGTCCTCCTTATGGAGCTTTGAAGAAGAGAGGGAGCATCTCTTCTGCTGGGGCAGAGTTGTTAGCAGGGTCCACTTTGGGGAAATTCTTCCACTGTGGCTCCTGGACTCTGAATAAAAATTGTAACAGTTTTTAATGCTCTGTGATTCCTGCTTTGTTAGTACCTTAAGTGGCAGGGTGGGGTTTACTTTTTAATTTTCTACCACCAGCTGGGGAGCTCCCAGCTCCTTGAAACTCATTGATTTAAACAAAATAAAATAACCAAACCAAATTATCTTGTATTTGCCTCCTGAGGTGTAAGACTTGGGGATGAATTTGTGTGCATTTGTAAAGCTGGGTTTCATTATTTTCTCTGCTAGCTTTTTTCTAAATGGCAGTTGAGTAAATCTCTCTCTTCTCAAGGCCTGCTGCTAGTTTCTAAAAGTTACACCCAGCACCAGTACAGACCAGGGGATGTCCTGTTAGAAGACAGCTCCATGGAGAAAGACCTTGGAGTCCCTGGGGACAGCAAGGTGGCCTTGTGCCCAAGAGGGCCAATGGCATCCCGTGTGTCCAGCAGGTTTAGGGAGGTTCTCCTCCCCCTCTGCTCTGCCCTGGTGAGACCACACCTGGAATACTGTGTCCAGTTTTGGGTTCTCCAGTTCAAGAGAGACAGAGACCTGCTGGAGAGAGTCCAATGGAGAGTTACAAGGATGATTAGGGGACTTGAACATCTCTCCTATGAAGAAAGACTGAGAGCCCTGGGGCTGTTTAGTCTGGAGAAGAGAAGGCTGAGAGGGGATCTGATCAATGTGTATAAATATCTGAGGGGTGGGTGTCAGGATGAAGGTGCCAGGCTCTTTTCTATGGTGTCCAATAACAAGGAAGAACAATAGGTACAAGCTGGAGCACAGAAGGTTCCACCTCAACATGAAGAAAAACTTCTTTACGGTGAGGGTGATGTAGCCCTGGAGCAGGCTGCCCAGAGAGGTCATGGAGTCTCCTTCTCTGGAGACTTTCCAAACCCCCTCCTGGATGTGTTCTTGTGTGACCTGCTCTAGGTGATCCTGCTTGGGATGGGTGATGGGACTTGATGACCTCTAGAGGTCCCTTCCAACCCTTAACATTCTGTGATTCTGTCATCATGCACAAATGAATGTGCAACACTTACACAACTGGTGTGGCAGCAGTCAAGTTCTAGTACCCTCCAGGATGACCAGGAAGGGACCTGGTTCTCAGGCTGTGCGTCATCTGGCTTTGTTCAGTGCAAAGGGCTTGTCTTTGGCTGGGAATGAAGGGCAGAGAATAGAGTATTTGATTAAAAGAAATAACAACCACCTGAGATTTCCTGCTATATAGGGGAAATTTGGTATTTGTACTCCTTGGTGTTATCCCCTTCTGCTCACTGCCATATGTTCTAGTTGATGGCACAGAAGAAGCTGTTGCATTAAAGCCTTTGGCCAAATCAACCCATGAGAAGCAGCTGCCTTAATGTGATCTAGATTTAGGTTAGATATAAGAAGGTTCTTCACAATGAGGGTGGTGAGATACTGGTACAGGTTGCCCAGGGGCATGGTGGAGGTTCCATCCCTGGAGACATTCAAGATCAAGCTTTATCAGGCCCTGAGCAACCTGATCTAGTTGGAAATGTCCCTGCTGACTGCAGTGGGGTTAAACAAGGGACCTTTGAGGGCCCCTTCCAACCCAATGCATTCTATGATTCCATGACCTCACTTCACACTTCCACTGCTAGATCACACCCTGTGATGTCAATGCTGCTGCTGCACTGAATCTCCAGTCAAGTTTTGCCTGCCATCTACCAAACAATGGCCATTTTCAACATTAAGTGATCAATCAAATAGGTTCCAAATCCTTTTGGCTGACTTTATAATTTCTATGATTTTAATTGTGGGTTGTTTTGGGTTTTTTTTTTTTAAATGTTTACAATTCTCAGTGGGTTTATCTCTTCAGATATGGTTATCTCTTTAATATGAGTTAATGTGTCATATTTAAGGCATGAATATCTCAATAATTGAATTCCCTTTGGTGAAAATTATTGCTGTTTAAGAACATGGCTTTGGTTTCAAACAATTTTTTTTTCTTCAAGTTCTGCCCTGCCTCTTTTAATCCAGCCCAGATTTTAGTGTTCCTAAGCTGCATTCTTACAGGTGGTTCATGGCTTTACATTGTTCCACATATGCTCAGTTTAAACACTTAACTGTGAGAGATATGAATATGGACATGCATGCATGTCTGCAATGATGAAGAACACATTTCAGCCTGCAAAGGTAATACTTAATCTCTATCAGCACCTACAGATGACCTCACTTCAAACAAAAGCTTTGGCAGCTGGTTATCTATTGGGCAAACAAGTTCTTCCATAAGAGATGGAAGGTTTATTAATCTGGTCTCATAATTACATTGTTGTTATCTTATTTGTTGAATTGTGTCATAAAGAAAGGCAGTCAGAGTCAAAAACAAATTTATCTTTTCAGTAAGAATCTGAGATCTTATACCACAGGATATGGCAGCACCAGGCTTCTTTCAAGAGATGGCTGTGTTAACCATCAAGATGTTTCCACCTAAACATCAGGAGACATTTCTTTGGTGTGAGGGTTCTGGAGCTTTGGAACAGATTACCCAGACAGTTTGCGGAGTCTCCTTCTCTGGGGAGATTCCAAACCGACCTGGACACTGTGATCCTGGGCAAGCTACTGTGGGTGCCCCTACTTTAGCAGGGGGGGGTTGGACTGGATGATCCCCCAAAGATCCCTTCCAACCCCCACCATGCTGGGATTCTGTGATAAAACACACTTTCCTATCATTTTAAACCATTTTCTCAATATAGATACTCTTGGTATGAAACTCAGGAGCTTCCTGCTGCTTCCTAGCTCAAGCATTTCTCATCATTTCACCTTCCTGCTCTAATCTGGGGAATCAGCTATTTCCATAGCTGCCTTTTTAGTTAGTTTTATGTGGTGTCTGTTGCTGTTGGGCTCGAGATTTTGACTCAGTGTGCAGCCTTTATAGTTTTTACTCAGAGCTCTAAATCTCCCATCCTAGATTTGAGGTTTTGGCTGATAGGTTTCGGTGACCTTAAAGAGGAAAACGTGCAGGCTGCCAGTCCCCTAAACCCTTTGAATAATTTGAAATAGAAATGGTTTGGAACAGCTGATACATTTAACTCTGAACACTAGCCACTAAGCATGCTTAGTAGCTACTTTGATCAAGCTCTTTTTCCTGACAAAACCCCCTTTGAAATGAATAGGACAGAGGTTCCTTTCACGTCAATAGGAGTTCTCAGACACAGGGAGAAAGAAGGACTTCATAGCCTTTAAAAAGACTCCCCTAGTCCATTCATATATCTCCTGGAAAGCTCAGCTCTTTCCCTTGTGCTGAAGTTACTAAGCCAGCCTCCTGGCTACTTTTAGGCTCCCTTCTAGTGGAGCTTTGCTTAAACATGAGATCAAAACACTCTCTAATGAGGCTGCTGCTACCGGAGCAGAAACGCTGAATGTACAATGGCTGTATCAGTGACACGGGAAATACTCGTTAGCGTCGATTCATCAGCATCACTTCCCTAATTGTGCCTTCTAACCCTTCCACGATCTGTACCTGGCATGTTGCAGAAGACAAAGACTTCTGCACACCTCTTACCCTGATGACGATTTCTGTGTATTTACAAGTCGTTAGCACCCTAAACTCGCAGTTCTCTTTTAACAGCATACAATTAATTAAGGTTTCAAACACCACAGCAGGCTGAACCGACAGGGTGGCTTCTCAGAAGCCTTTAACCATTTCTGGAATCTCTGTTTCTATCCTGTCCATACATTTATTTAAAAAAACCCAAAACTTCTTGAATTAATGAGGAAACACCACACAAAATGAAGACCTACACGACATACCACATTGCAGCAATGCACATGGAGATTTGTTGATATAATTGTCTGCAAGTGATGCTTCTGCTCAGTGTAACAGTGAGGAGAAAAAAAAAAAAAAAGAAAATAAATAGGAAAGAGTTGCAAAAAGATCACCAGAAATGACCTGGGCTTTAGGCAGCCACAGTGAAAAGAAGCAATCCTTGTGTTCAATGTCATTGTGGAGCAGCAGAATCAGAAGCAGGGAGATGCACCTGAGTCTGTGTAACTCAAATGCACTCAAAGGAAATTTGGGTATTTTGGCCCAACCATTATGCAACTGTGCATATTCCATTCCATCCCCTCACACAGAAGGCAAGTCAGAATTCATCTACTGAACAAATAATGTTGTTCAGGATATTGTTTCATAGGATCATAGAATGGTTTGATTTGGAAGAAACCTCCAAAGGCCATCTAGTCCAACCCCTCCTGCAGTCATCCTCAACTAGATCAGGTTGCCCAGAGCCCTGGCGAGTCTCACTTTGAACATCTGCAGGGATGGGGCCTCAACCACCTCCCTGGGCAACCTCTTCCAGTGCTCCACCACCCTCATGGGCAAGAACTTGTTCCTAAGACCCAGTCTAAATCTGCTCTTGTCTAATTTCAAACCACTGCCCCTTGTCCTATCACTGCAGGCCTTTGGAAACAGCCTTCTTGCAGCCCCGCTTCTGGTCCTGCAAGGTCATTATTAGGCCTCCCCAGGGTGTTCTCCAGGCTGAACAACCCCAGCTCCCTCTGCCTGTCCTCATAGCAGAGGTGCTTCAGCCCCCTGATCATTTTTGTGGCACTCCTCTGGACCCTCTCCATCAGTCCATGTCCTTCATGTGTTGAGGGCACCAGAGCTGAACACAGTACTCCAGGTGCAAACTCACCAGAGCAGTTTCCTTGATTTGTGGATCAAAAGTAAGTCATTTTATCTATAGGACAAACACAGCTCTTGGTTTAGGTGTTGTGAGTTTGTTGTTTGTTTTGTAATTGTTGTTTGTTTTAATCCTACAGAAAATGTGTAATATTCTGCAAGATAAATAGATCAGAGTGTGCCCTGAGAAGCTGTACGGTTCTGGCTTCAAGCTAAGATAATGTAAGTTGAAACTTTGGTCCTACCCACGCTGGGCTCTGTGCAATGCCTTTTTTTGACTACACAAAAAAACATCTGTATCCTACAGGGCATCATTGGGGGGAAAAAGCCCACCCCAAAACAACCCTGCATTGCTTGGAGAAATAAAATAATGGGATGAGTTCAGGACTAAGAGCCACCCCGAGGGTAAATATGTTGTGGGTTTGTTCTTTCTTATTTTTTCGGTTTAAGCAGTGAAAAAGAACAGAAGATGCACGCAGAGGGAAAAGGTTATTGGTATCTATTGTTCAGTTGTACTGACTGGAGAAGCAAAAAGGTCTCACGGCAGTGTGTAAAATGCCTCTTTCTTGCTAGAGGGGAAGCAGAAAGAGGAAAGTCCTTCTTGTCTTTTAACTACTCGAGGAAGCACTTGAGGAGGAACTGTCTGTGCCAACCTTTTCAAATGCATGTTGTCTGCAGAGCGGGGCCCTGACAGAAGCTATGTAATGGCATTTACACGGAGGATGCATGAAACATGAGCTGAAAATGCTTTTTATTTACTGAGGTTGGAATTCATGCCCCTCATATATTGTTTGTCAACATCTGTAGGAGAAGCTCACACTTGGGTGTAAATTTAAATGTGATGTGAAGGTGGCTGGGATGCTGGTGGGTGAGGTTAAGCTCAGTTCAGCATTTATTTCAGGCACACGTTTAAGTTGCTGATAGACAACTTCAGGCAGAAGTGGTCGCAGTTACTCTTTGGAAGATGGCAACTATCTGGTGCTACCAATCAATAGTATCAATCAGCAACATATTGGGCTGCATCAAAAGCAGTGTGATCAGCTGGATGAGGGAGGTGATTCTCCCTCTCCACTCTGCTCTCACGAGACTTCACGTGGATCACTGTGTCCAGGTCTGGTACCCCCAGCATAAGAAGGACATGGAACTACCAGAGTGGGTCCAGAGGAGGCCACAAAGATGATCAGAGGACTGGAGAACGTCCCCTATGGGGACAGGCTCTTCAGACTGGAGGAGGGTCCAGGGACATCTTACAGCCTCTTAGAGCAGGGGGCTATGAAACAGATGGGCTTGCAGTGATAGGACAAGAAGGAATGAAGCTTGGGGAGGCTAGACTCAAGAATTTTCTTCCTAATTTCAAGTTTGATAGTGAGGGTGGTGAGGCACAGGGACATGTTGCCTAGGGAGATGGTGGATGCCCCCTCCCTGGAGATATTCAAGGCCAGGTTGGATGAGGCCTTGAGCAACTTGGTCTGGTGGAAGGTGTCCCTGCCCATGACAGGGGGGTTGGAACTAGGTGATTTTTAAGGTCCCTTCCAATCCAAGCATTCTGTGAATCTATGATTCTATGAATAATGAATCAGTTTGGGGATACCAAAATGATTTTGGGTGTGGGAAGTCTGGCCACTTCTAAAACAGTGCTGAACTATAAATTGTAAGGTAGAAATCATACAACTTCTAAATATTTGTGTGTTAAATCTAATCCTAGTCAAGGATTGTGTGTCTTTATAAATACAAATCCTTTAAGGGAATTGTAAGTAAGAGCAATCTATCACAGTTTTGTTCTCTGTTCCTTTTCTCATAATTTTCAGAGCTTCATTTGTTCATATGACTGTTATCAAACACTAAGCTGATGCTTCCACAGGAGCAGCTAATATAATTTCCAGATCTCTTTCCCAAACTAATTCAGGTCCATAATGCTACTGCTGCTTCTTTTTACCTCTTGTGTATTCCTGCACTTGTTTCATCTTCCTTATCTCTCTCCCCAGCTGACGCAATTCTTCATTCTTCATTTTGTAAATCATGTCTTCAGCGTGAGCAGTTGTTCCATTTGTGATATAAAACCATATAAATAACAAATGCAGCTGGTAACTACAAACAAGCAGCAATTCAGAGGCTGAACCTCTTTGGTCTAGCTGTTGCTTTCTTTAAAATGTCAAAACACGGACTATTAACTACAGTTGACACTGTGGTCCAAATGCTGACATGGTCAAATTTTGCCTGGCTAACAGCTGCAGTTTATTTCAGAGACAGGAGATTGCACTGACAACCTTTGCAAGAGCTGTAAGGTGGAGAAAAAGCTGCTGGCCTGATCTTAGGGTGTCAAAATGATATGGAAGCATGTGAAGTACTGAAGGTCTTGACGAAGGGCTTTGCAGACTCAATAACCAGCGTGGACAGCTCTGGATTGTTAGAGGACTGTGGCAGCGTTCACGTGAAGAATTTAGGATTACCTTTTCCCAGCCGAATGACTTCTTCCTGTTCGGCATCTTGTCCTTTGAATGTGGGCAGAAGCAAATGGGAGCCAGGCACTGCTACAGTGGTAGAGCATCAGCGAGCACACCCCACACAGCTATCCCAGAGTGACTCCAGACCTAGGACATGTCTTTAAAACAAACTTTTCTGCGTGAGAAGCACCTTGGCTTATGCTACGTGGAACTCCAACCCTTCCTGGAGGCTCAGTCAATGCAGAGGACAATACAGGACATCACTCTCGATGAGAAAAACAATTAAAATTGAGCAGGCGTGAGCTTGTTTGAGAAGCATCGGTTTGTGTCAGTGACTTAATTCTCTCGACGGTTGTTTTTATTGTTACAAGGTTTTAATCGCCCAAGAGCTTAGCACGAGGGCCATCAGCCCGAGGAGAGGAGCCTGGAGCCGCTAAGGCGAGAAGGAGCCGGCCCTTCCCACACGGGCCTCCCGCCACCAGCACCGTGTCTGTCACCGGCTGCGGGGCTGGCGGCGGCGGCGGGGCGCATCGCTCGCAGCCACCACCCTCTCACAAGCTCCTCCCGCAGCGGGGGGCTGTGGGGGCAGACAGCGAGTCCCTCTCCGCTGCCCGTCTCGCCTCGCCTCAGCTGGCCCCGTCCCGTCGCGTCGCGTCCCGTCCCGCCTCAGCGTCGCCGTTCTCGCCGCCTCCCCTCAGCCTCCCGCCCTCGGCTGCGCGCGCAGCGCGGCTCCCCTCTCCTCCCTCCTCCCTGCCGGCCTCTCACCCCCCTCTCACCCCCCCGCAGCTCTCGCGTTGGCTGTCGGGATCGCTGGCCGCTTTGGTTAATGTCCGCCATGTTTGCCATGGCGCAGGGAGCGGATCGAGCGAGCCCGGCGCGGATCTAGGGCTTCAGGGCGTGCGCTGTGAGCTACGGGCGGCCCCGCGGAGAGCTGTTCCGGGGCGGCGGGACCCTCCATGGTGGTGCGGGCCGGGTGCGGGAGCGGCTGGAAGGCGGCGGCGAGGCCGCACTGAAGGCCCCCCCCGCCCGCCCGGCCCCGGGGTGTTATTGTGAGGGGGAGACAATGAGCAAACTCTCCTTCCGAGCCCGGGCGCTAGACGCCGCCAAACCGCTGCCCATCTACCGCGGCAAGGACATGCCCGACCTCAACGACTGCGTCTCCATCAACCGGGCTGTGCCGCAGATGCCCACGGGGATGGAGAAAGAGGAGGAATCGGTAAGGGAGCCGCGCAGGGGGGGCACCATTGTTTATCAGACACCCCCCCCCCCCACGGGAAATAGGCCATTGGCATTCACCAAGCGCACTACGCACGCTCCCCACCGCAGCGCTGCACGGTTCTTACGGGGCCCTGCGCAAAGAGCGCAGCGTAAACTGCTGTCCGACGCCGTAAGCGGGCCCTGCTCCGCCATCTTCTTTGCGTCTCGACTCGCGAGTGTTTTGATTAGTGTGTGTGGGGGGGAGGCCTTTACGCTAGCGTAAGAAGGAGGAAAGCGCAAGCTGCATCTCTGAATGAGGGAGCTAGCGCTGCGGCCGCAGTTGGCGTAGCGTGCCTTTGGCTTTGCAGCCGCTGGTCTTCCTTGTGCGCGGGGAGCGGGGCGGACCGGACCGCGGGAGGGAGCGGGAGCGGCAGCGGCGGCGCTCGCAGCGGCCTGGCGGCGGCGGCCCCGCAACCAGGAAGCGGGGAAAGCGGGAACGGGACGCTCTGCCTCTCGTCTCCTGCTGAGGCAAGGCGGGCTGCAGGCTTCCCGAGGCGGAGCAGGGTGACTCTGGGGACGCTGTAGTGACAAGCGGCGTTTTGCCGTGTCTGCCCGAGCTGGAAGCGGGGATGACTCTTGCGGGCTGCGCTTTGCACTTACTACGGCTCGTCCACATGTGGGCTGGAGGGGGACAGCGAGCTGCTTTGCTCGTCGAGCTCGTTCCCTGCTGCGGGAGAAATTCGCGGCGGTTATAACGAGCGCGGGTTTTTCCTACTTCTTCCCAAAAGGAGATGGTTTTGTGCTGCATGCTGTACATCAAATGTCAGATGCATCGGCTGAACGTGTTGCATTCAGCGTTAGAAGCTTTCTGAATAAACCAGCAAGTGCTAAAAAATAGATATGTGGTGCTTGTTCTCCTTGTAGTGTTTTAAGAGGGAAGAAAGCTTTTGTCCGCTTCAGTAACGAGAAGTTCTGGGGGGTTTGGACAAGCACTTTGAAAATGCTTGTCCGCTGCCGTGGTAGTCGAATGCACCGGTTTGTCTTGCTGCTCTTTAAACATCGAGTCTTGCGGTCCTCAGAGTTGTGTAAGGCTTAGATGTAGGCTGTCGGCTGCGGTGTCTGCACTGGTATGCAGAGCCGATAGTAAATGCACCCTCCAGAATTTCTTCAATGAATCCGTGTCTCCGCCTCAGCCAAACCTCTGTGCCTGTGGATTGGCTTTTCGGAGGTTACAGCTGTCAAAGGAGGCTCCATGCCTTTCCCATTGTTTTTTTTCCTCCTTGCTTGACTATTGATATTAAAAAGAATCATCTGCCTTACTGTTGTGCGTTTGTTTGGTGGTGGTGGGTTTTGGCTCTTTCCCCGTTATTTTACACCGCATAAAATCAGTTTGCACTGTGATCAAAACCTCCAGTACTTCCCGAAGAGTAAATGTCTGCTAGAGGAACAGCAGCGTGGTATTAACAAAGCAGTCCTGGAGAGGAACTTGGTTTTCTCAGTCTTCAGAGTCCACGATGTAGCCCTGTATTTGCATTTAGTTGTTTATTAAAATATAGTGCTTTAAAAATAAAAGAAATCTGTTATTTTGATGAACTGTGTTTTAAATAAACTTGTTACTGAAAAATTGCTCTTAAGAGTTCAAGCAAGCTGCTTGTGGACTCTCTTTAAATGGTTGTGAAGATGAGATTTGTATTTCAGTGAAACTGCTTTAGCGTTGTACTAAAATGTTGCTTGTCTGTAAAGAGTGAAGGGGTTTTTTTCCTGCACTGAAATGTGGCTGTGTCTGATAAATTATGATACATATTGCTTCAATGACCACTCTGTAAGTACAGTGCTAGATTCATCAGCTAGACAAGATTGTGAACTGTACTGTTAATAGCTCCTTTAGACTGTTGCTGTGTAGTGACAGTTCCATTCATGGGGCAGCACTTTTCCCAGTGTTGCACAAATAATTCTGTAATGAATATTTTTGTGGTAGTGGCATGTAAAGCTCTTTGAAGAAAGACTTCTATGGATGACAGTATTTGAGAAATAAACAGTTTTAATTCAGAGTAAATAGTGCTTTGATTTCATGTGTTTTGAAAGGGACTTCTGGGGGTAGAGAGAGATCCACACATTCATTTCTGACATCTGTAGCAGGGCAGTTGGCCTAGATGATCTTCAGGGGGTTCCTTCCAGCCCCTAACAGCCTGTGATTCTGTGAGTGTCTCCAGGCTGGACTTCTTGCCAGGGGTGCAGCTTGTGAGATGTGTTTGAATCATCAGAGTGGTGGAGGAGTTATGTTTGCTGTACGCAGACACAAAGCTCATGTTCCTCTGGCCCCAGGACACTGCATTCCTTGCTGTGCCGCCCTGTGTGATGCCTGGGTGAGATCAGAAAGGTCTGTAGTATCATGGGGTCAGATATAATCTTCCAGAGCTGGCTTTCACTGGAAATAACTCTCTGTTTACAGGTGTGAAGCTTTTACAGATGTTGAGACTGACACATCTGTCTGACCTGTTCTTTACAACCTACAGCATGTGCTGCTACAGGCACATGATTCATTTTGTTTGTGATTAATATTTTGTGTGTACAAAAATGCAGAATTTGGCCCTTTAGAAAAAAAAAAATTAGTGCAATTGCTTGGAACATAGAGGGGCTTAAAGCTTGTGGGGGGACACAAGGCTCATCACTGCAGAATCGTGACACCAAATGTTTATCCCTCATTTCTACAATTACTGAAGTTACTTGGGCTGTGTAGTAAAATGTCAGTCGCTGTAGTCCCACACTGGCCAGCAATTCACATTGCTGCAAAGAGTGTCCTGCCCGGTTTGTCAGTATGAACATCTTCATTCCACTTTCCTTTTTCATCTTGATGAAGATTCTAGAATGATTTTTCGATTTCAGTAGCTTAGAGATTTATATCCACTCACAGCATTTTACAAATCAGCAGCTCATTCCTTTCACTTGGAGAGTCCAGCTGGGAAAGAATTACCCTTCTGGTCTGTTGCATGTTTATGTTTGCAAGTGATTACTATTTACCCTGAATTAAACCTGAGAAGAAAAACCATGTGAGTTTGTATTTTGTTTTTAAAGCCATGTGAGAGAGAGTTCACTGTGGAGCAAAAGCAGGTAGATGTCCTTTTATGAGCCTCAGAAACAGAGCAGGAGCATTTAGTATTGTATTTCTTTTTGGTTTTTTTCTGATGAGTAAGAGTTGTATTTCATAACAGTAATGAATTGTTTTGGCTGGAAGGAAGAAAAGTTGCAGAACAGATAAGCCCTGGTTTTGCTTCTTATCACCTGTGCTTTTTATTTGGATACATACTGCTGGAGCTTGCCGAGTTGCACATTGCAGAGGGGAAGACCACACTTAATAATGAGACTAATTCAGGCTGAAGGGTTTCAGAAGTAAATTTACTTGAGTTGTTGGGGCGGTAAAAGCATGGTGGTAACTGATGATACCTGATTGCCTGCTCAAAGGCCGTTCATCTCAGGACGTTCATCTCAAAATTCCTGTTTGAATGTACATTCCTTTAGTTTGGTTTGATAGCACACAACAAGACTAAGGTTAGAGAGGAAAAAAGTGCATGAACAGCAAGTTAAGGATGTGGTTTAATGTTAGGAAAATGCTGACAGAGTACAAATGAGAAGTGACTTTATTTTCAGTCCCCGAGTGATCACCTCTCGATGATCTTTTACTGATTGTTAAATAGAACGTTCACTTCTTAGTGTTTTGAGAGGATGGAAATAGCTAACCTGATATTTATTATTTTTTTTTTCACTTTCTGTTTCTACTCTCTCCCTCCCTTAGTTCATTCACTTTCCATTTTAACACTGGAATCTTGAAGTGTTCAATGTCTGGCTTTCAAGGCATCCTGGAGGTAGTGATGATGTTTCTCCACCAGTGTTTTAATTCTCCTGCGCAAAGTTAATGCTTCCTGCTTCAACAAGTTATAGCTTTTTAGTTTGGATGTTTTTGCTGATAGGGTGCAACATAATGATATTTTTGCTGATACAGTGAACTGGAAGAGTTCAGTCAGCTTGACCTGGAAATAGGTGCGTGCACACAGATCCCATTAATAAAAGCTTGCTTGCTTTTATTTTTTTTAAGTTGGTTATGACCCATTCCTGTGTGCAAGAAAATGTGAATGTCTTCTTAAGCCTAAATGTTCTTTTGGTGATTTCTGTTTATAAGGTCAAAAAATAGTCACTTCTTATTCTTGTCTTGGAGGGGCTTCATCCTGCCTGTGTGAGCATAAACACATTGATGACATTTGGGGACCTCTGCTTTTGAAAAGGCTTTGTGTGTTGAAATGGTTTCAACATACTTTGAGGATTATGTATTTTTTTTGTAGCTTGCTATAACTGATAGTGTCTTTTTTTCTGTAAGCAGATGAATGGAGTGGTTCACATGACAGCTAATTGTCATCATGAAGACAAGTAGTTTTGTTTGATACCAATCCTACATGCTGCAGTTGAGTGCCTCTGTGCCACCAGCTTGCTTTCTGCAGTGAAAGCAGAGTTTGCAGTTTAGTGCTCAAGTCTTCCTACTCCACTCCAGCTGTGGTTTAATTTCTTTATTGGAAAGCATAAGTATTCTAAGCTGACTTTGTATATGGAGATGGTACAGGTAGTTTCTCGTGTTCTTTATTCCTAACTTAGCAATAATTATTTCTGCTGAGTTATAATTGTTAAGTGCTGAATTTTGACAATGATGGTATTTTCTTTTAAAGAGAGGTGAAGTTCTGTTGTTATTTACACTGTAAACATGCATGACTTCTAGGAAGGTGCTTAAATTAATGCAGTCAAGTGTTAAAGGCTCACATAGAAACAGTGAGGTTGGAACTGACCTTGGAGGCCAATCCCCCTGCTCAAGAAGGACCACTTGTCCAGAACCATGTCCAGATGGCTTTTGAATATCTCCAAGGTGGGAAGCATCAAATGTGTGAAGACTTACCTAAGCTGTTGGTCAGAGGTACCTACCTGGTACTGATGCACTCAACCTTGGTTTTAAAGCTTAAATGCACATAAATGACTCCCCAGATGGACAGAACCTATTCCACCCTGAGATTCATATGTCAGATGTACATTCATAACCTGTGGTTGAACTCTTAAAGTTGCTTACAAATGAGGGGCTTTGTAAAGCAAGAAGCCAGGACTCCAGTGTGTAAAGTAGGAGGTCAGCAGAGGATAACTTCAGTTCAAATCATGCTAATACTCTCTAAAACAAAAATCTCAAAAAGACTTTATGAAAGTCTTAAAAAGAGACTCAGCAGATTGCAGTTGCACACAAAACTAAGTGACAGCAAACTTTCTTTGGGAAGAAGGTGGGTGGTTGTCTGGTTAGAGTCAACTTGCTTATGTGTTAGGAGATGTAATTACCAGTAGAAGTTGATTTCCCAGCTTGAGTTCAGCACCTGTGTTAATTTACTTACTTGGGGTATGTTTGGAGCCTGTTGGCATTACTGAGGTAGGGTTGGTAGTAGGTGACTTAATGCTGTGTTGTAATCTTTATTCATGGGTTATAAACTTCAGCTCTATTTACAAGACCTCTTCCCCTGCCTTCAGGTCCTGCATTTTTCTCCCTCCCTGTGAGACCCATTGCATCACGCAGTGATGTTCCTCACAAGTACACCTTTCAGCTCTGTTTCTCAGCCATTATTTCAGCTGTGATCTTCTATCCTTCTGTGCTTTCACTTGCAAACTATTTTGGTGACTAAGAAATTCCTTTTAGTCCACTGCTGGTACTTATGGCCCATAAGGATACATCAGAGTTAACGCTAAGGAGGTTAAATTGCGTTACCTCGGTACTGCAGTGAGGATGGAAACAAATTATGGATGAATGCGGACCCCATCTAAACGCTGGGGTAGGTAAGGATAGTTAATTGGTGAGCTGTTAAACCAGCTAGCTTTTGGTTTAATTTGCTTGCATTTGGTTGTTTAATTTGGCTGCATTTATGTGGCTGAAGTTAAACAATACAAAGATTTGCTCTTAAGTCTTAGAGTGAGTTTTAGGACTTACCACATTAATACTTCTCAGCTCACCTGGAGCAACGGCCTGTGAGTACAGGTTTAGTCTGGGATACATGTCGAGTGTGCTCTTCAGATAAAGCTGAGGCAGAGCAACTGTGGCCTGTAGCTAGTAGGGATGATCTGATTTTTTGAGTACTGAGGACCATCTGACTCAGCGGTGAGAGGTGAAAGCCCACCATGGAGAAGTTCAGCAAGAAGTGGGGATAGAAGCTTGAGCATGGAGAAGGGTGAGACCGCTTTTGGTGTCATCTTGAGGTCAGATGGGTTCAGCCGTATCTTAAGTCCACACTCTTAGTATAGATAAAGTTGTGGTTTTGCTGCAGGCTAGAGTCTGTGCATGGGGTCAGTTAACGCCAGTCCCTGAGAGTAAACTGCCCTAACTTGCTTGGGTGCTTGAGCACAGCCGAGAACAATGGTATCTGCATGGGCCTTAATTGGGAGTCACACCTCAATTCATTATGCAGGAACTTTCCCTTATAGGCAGGTTCCCTGAGGATGAGGTATAATTTCATGATGAAAGCTTAGGAGAACCTTTTGCAATCTGCATCTCTGTGCTGTGTCACTTAGCCCTGGAACATCTCAAATGCAGGCAACATTTTTTTTCCTTCAATTTAAGAAAACCTTGGAAAGAAGTACCTCAGACAGCTTCAGTTGTGCCTTGAATTACATGATTCCAGATTTCATATTGTCCCTGCTTGGCAAGGCTGAACAGCAGTCAGCTTCATACAGGCTCTGTGTTGACTGAGATCAGTTGGGATGTCATGTTTGAATAAGTGAGATCATCAGACCTTAAATCTACTTACATTAATCTTGGTATTAATTATTTTTCATGAGAAGGATGCTCTTCATTGGTGCTGGACATTCAAAAGGTTACTTAGAATAGAATACATAGAATAAACCAGGTTGGAAGAGACCTTCAAGATCATCGCGTCCAACCCATCAACCAATCCAACACCACCCAAACAACTAACCCATGGCACCAAGACTACTTGTCATTTGTTTTGCCAACAAAGCTAACAAATTATGCCTTGTTGATACTAATTTTAAAAGTTAGATGCCTTGACATGTTATTCTATCTGTTTAGCTTTTAAAAGATAAACACCACATTTAATATTGATATAAATGATAGTTAAACCTTAGGTGTCCCCAAGCCCATTGGTGGAGAACAGAAATTCCTGTAACTAGCAGAGAACTGCTGAACCAGAACTCAATTGTAGTGTACAGAAAGGAGTGAAAAGTAGAGAAAATAACATTCTGGCATTACTTTCAGTTTGTCCTAATTGTGCATTTAATATTGACTTGTTCAAAGAAATTAAGCATCTTCTAATATGCTGTTCTACAGTTTCAACTGTAATCCATTTTGCAAATTCCTACTTGTTAATATCCAATGATCCCTGCACACTGTGGCTGAAGGTGTTGGCTTAAAATACAGACCTTGTTCATCACAGAAGTGCTCTAAATGTAACAGAGCAAAACTTTACAGAAATAAACCACTGAATGCTTATTTCTCCTAATTTTCTTTGGTGCAGTTCTAATTGTGATTTAATGCTTTTACTCCACACAAAAGCCTAACTCTTTAAGGGGAAAGGAGAGATCACCACACCTGAGTGTTACTTTGTTTTGGGTGTGGGTTATTATTTTTAACCCCTTATTTCACCAGGAATAAGCCAAAAAGGAAATGCTTAGAGTAAGAATTGTGGACTTTATTTTGACAAATATGCCTTTGGTCTGTTGCAGTTTGCAGTGCATGCTTCAGGGTGGAAAGAGGAGGTGAGCTGACACCGGAGTGTGTCCTCTAAGTTACATGGTGAAGAAAAGCACCATCCCCCACCAGTAAATATGTGAAGACAGAACTGGGTTGCTTTTGTCCAGTAGATTTGCTTCTCTGGTCCTTGAAGTTTGGTGTGCTCAACACCTCACCAATATCTACTTCAGCAGAGTTTTCCTCTGTAAAGGATTTTCTCATGTTTATTTCATCCTCAACTGGGAGAAGTTAGAGCTTAATACAGCTGCTTTCTGAGACTGTTCTCCAGTTGCTTAGATGTCATTTTTCCATCAGTTTGCCTTATCAGCAAACTACCCTCTCATGTCCCCCGAGACACATAAAGTAGTTCATGTAGGTGTCAGTTCTTAGCCAGCATATTTACAGCTGCTTTTTCCTCTGCCTTTTGTGTGGTTTTTTTTTCCTCCTCTGTTGTTTAGTTGTTTACATTTTAGTTTCTAATTTGGTTTTCTTGGCTTTTTGCCATTTCCATGGCTGCAACTCACACTTTTTGTCATTTGACAAAAATGGTGAGGACACTTGTTTTAAAAACTGCAAAATACAAATTCTCAGATATTCCCTGTGCACCTCTGTGAAGTAAGAATCCACAGTAAGAACTTACAAGTCAGAAGATTTTAATGCATAGTGCTGTAAGAGAGACATGTGCTGTCAGTAGCTTGTTCTCGAGTGTTGAAGTTACACCTGAGGCTTTCCAGGAAACTGCATTGCTGATGAAGATGAAATTAACTGGCTCATTTGGTCCCAGACTCCTGGTCACTTAACTTTTCTGTGTGGCATTGCCTTGGCACTAACATTTTTAGTGTACATCTTTCATTGAAGCAGATATACACATCCACACTTCTTGATCCTTCATTGATGTGGCCATCCTTTAGGCTTCTGAGGGGCCCCAACAAAATAAGGGCTTATATATAGCTTGTGTGATAAGAGTGGGAACTGCTGTTCTGAAAGTCCAGCTCTTTAAGGTGACAGTTTTTCTGCTAACATACAGAGCAGGCAGCCTCAGATGTCTTAGCCGCATGAGGATCTTCAAGTGAGGTTGCTGTGCTGGGACCAGAAGCAGTGGGTGTCCTTAGGAAGTTGTTGGGTAACACAAATCTCTGATTGTGGGATGAAGAGAGGCAGCAGCCACACTGTGCTGCCTTTGCCAGGTCTTTGTGGCTTCTCAGCAGGGAGACAAATCCCATGGGGAGCTGTGACCAGCTTCTCTTCAAGGATATTCACAGTCTTTTCCCTCCTGGTGACTCTTCTTCCCCTCTTCTGTGAGGAGCATGGTTTTGTGACTTCTGGCCTCAAGAAGGTTTTGATGTGTGCAGACAGGAGTCAAACAATGTCCAAATTCTGTGTGTAATACTGTATTTAATTAAGGGGCAATTGCTGATTCTCAACCTCATGAAATCCATTGTCAGGTTAATTACGTGAAAAATAAGAGACAATATTTATGTATGTAGACTTGTGAATACCTTTCCATCCCACTTTGTCCAACTTGGGACACACAGGTTATGCTGACTGAGACAGACTGCAAAGAAAATAAAGAAGGGATACCTCAGATGCACTTGGTTAATTTTTTTGTGTGTGTTTAAGATGAAGCATGCAAATGTATCACAAAGAGCCAGACCATGACTGATTTCTGTGTCTTTGGAGAGATCGTAGAGTGTTTCTAACAATTCTCTCCAAGGCATCTGGGGGAGAAGAGGTCCTAGTATTAAGGAAATACATTTCTCTTTAAAGTACATTATTCAGCTGTTCCAGAAGTAATTTGCAGCAATTCAGTTTAATTTGTTGTTCTAACGGTAGTTGTACTTTTCATAATTAATTTATATTCATGTGTGGGTAAACAGAAAACTTTTATAATTGTAACTTTAAAATGCTCTAGTTGGTTGGGGGGTTTTTGACATGTCACAAGCTGACAGTTTTGTGTCAATGGCATGTTCCTAAACAGCAAACAAGCATTATGTATAGGGATGAGAGATTGCTTGTGTTCCCATGCATCATTGCTGTTGTGCTTGGGATGTCTCACGGTTGTTTTATGTCCATGATTGCATAGGTTGACTGAAATCACATCACTTTTTCTGCATTAAACTTATTTAGGGATTTTATTTTTTCATATATATAATGTTTGGGGGGGGGGGGGTGGGGGTGCTGCAAAGTTAACTAAAGGAACAAAAATGATGGTGATATTCTCTGGCTGTCTCACTTCCTCTGTACCTCCATCAGTGTCTCATGGGCTCATTTTCACTCTTTCCTAGCTTTCCTCTAGTTGCTTTATAGTACTTAAATTGGCTTTAGTCAGACTGCCCGAGGGGAAAGGAAGAAATTTATTGGCGTTATTTTGGCCCAAACTGGATTTTCCTTCATTTAGATCCACAGCTCCTATGTAGCCCTATCTATCTAGGCATGAAATGTCATTGAAGAGTGTTGGGCTCAGTTAGGTGTTGCCTGGTCCTTCTGTTGTGTTGTTTCAGTCCACATCAGCATTCTCAAGATAACATTGAGGTGATTTGTCTGTAATTGGACGATTTGTATGTAAAGTAGTCAGAGAATGGCTTGGCTTTGGTGTGTAGGTAGCACTAGCAGTGTTTGCAGAGCTGGAGAAGGAAAGGCAGGAAAGGAAAGCGTTGGGTTGTTTTGTGTTGTCGTATTAGTTAATTCACTTCTGAAATAAGAGTGACTTTAGAGGAGCTAAATTATGAAATCTTAACCATTCCAAGGACTCTGGTGATTTTTAAAATGCTTTCTTTTAAAACGATTTCTTTTTAGTGGTGTAGTTTGATTCACTTTGCCATCACCACCCTCATGGAGTCCTCTGTAACATCAGCCTACCATTAGTGTAGTATTTTTTTGCCTGTAGTAAGAATTCAGCAGCACAGAAGGCAAGTGTGTGGCTCGTGGCTCTTGTGATTATTTAAAGAACAGGATGGGGGTATAGTGTTGGGAAAACCTGATTGTAAAAAACCCCAACAAAGTGAAACTGTGGGTCTGTGAGCCCATTCTGCTCCCGCTGCTTGTGGGTCGTCTTCAGCTTCCTTCCAGCCGGTGTCAGAAACCCCTTGGGGAAGCTGGGAGGAGTTGCAGTCCCCGACAGCCGCTTTGCTTCGGGGGTGATGGTTTGCATCCAGCATGGGAATTTTTATTTGTCCTGCTCCCCGTGTCACTTCATAACTAACACAGCCTTTCAAGGGGGACACTGTGAGCAAGATGAGACTGATCTGATTACTGAATAGATCAATTCTAGTAGGAAAAAACCAAAAACATGATCAACTTTGCTAATTCATGAAAATAGTTGCTTGCAAAATAAACTGGAAATGAGGCAGTGAGTTTCTCCTAAGATAATCCTTGCTGTCTCAAGGGCGAAAATTCCTGCCCTATGTATGACTCCTTATTTCGGTTAACTGCTTATTATCCCAGGGCAGAGGGAGAGGAAAGGAAACCAGGGCTGTAATAATCTTCCCTTCTGGTTTGCTATTTTCCCTCTTAAGCCTTTCATCTGCCTAGATCTGCATTCAGTCCTGATAATGCTAAGACAAGAGTTGATCATACTTCAGGTAATTGGTCATTATTTTGTTTATGCAAAAAAAACCCCAAAACACCACCACACTTCCACTGAGCTGCTAAGCGCTCAAGCAGAGATTCATCCCATTGATGTTCTGCAGACAAAAATGAATCCCTCTTGATGGAAAACCTCAAGCTCCTTCTGCTCTGAGGAGGACCGGTATTCATAGTCTGTGGTTTTTGTGGCAGTTAAGGATTGAAAGGGTTAACCGCAGAAGAAAACAAAAGCTGGTGCTTGAGTTTACCCTTTTGTCTTGGAAATGTTTGAGGGAGTAGATAGGGCTATGGCTTCAGAGGGGGGAGAGGCTTTAGATCAAAGTGGCTTTTGAGCTTTATGGTGCTTTGCCTTGTCAGCAGGTGTTGCTGGCTGTGGTTGAGACTTTGCAAAATGAGTCTGAACATTTCAGATGAAAATTCTCTACTTCTTGTTTCTGAATATCCATGTTAACTATAAAAACACTCTATTAATTTCTGTTTCCCCATTTGAAGATAACATTCAGCAAACAAGATCTCTGGGCTTTAGCTAGTTTGCTGTGTGTGCTTTGTTTTAATTCCCTGCCTGTTTGCAGGTCAGTTGGAAGGCTGACTCTAGGTTGGCTTAGAAATACCTCATTTTGAGTAAGGAAAACTGTTTATAAATCCACTTTTCTCTTCCATGGTACTTATGGTGGAGTACTGGGAAGTTAAAGCCATGGATCTTAAGAGAGTTGACGTTAAAAGCTGAGCTGTTGTATGTTATGTTGTTTCTGTTAACTCTGAAGAGAGAGCACTGTGGAGGATGGCAACAGGGAGCTTAAAGGGTAAGGAAAAAGGCAAATTGGTCTGTAGGATCTAAGTGCTCTGGTCTGCAGCAGTGGAATAAAAAGGAACGTATTGGTAAATCTGGTTCTAATGGGTAGCATTAGTGTTTGGTGTCAATCACTGTTAAAGCTTAACAAAAATCATCTTTAGAAGAATATTAGCTGTTGACTTACAACTATTGTTGAACCTTTTTTCTTCAAGAAGCGCCCAGATAGAAAGTTTAGAAGGAATACAAAACCTGTGGTGTTTCAGGGATGAAAGTACAAAGCCGAGAGGCTACCTTGCTCTGATTTGGGCTTTGTGTCTGGTCCTGAATGTGCACAACTAAAGCTAACTATTTTTAGGTACCAGTATTGTAGGATTTTTTTTTTTTTTAATTATTTTTTTTCCCCTTCTGAGGAAGAATTAAAGCAAGGATAAAACCAAGTACAAATCCAGGCTGGGCAGAGAGTGGTCTTGAGGAGAAGGCGTGTTGGTGGGTACAAAGCTAGACAAAAGCCAGCACTGTGCATGCCCAGCCCCAGTGTGCCCTAGACTGATTCCCATCAACATGGGCATCGGGGTGAAGGAGGGGATCCTAATGTGCTTTGCTGAGACCCCCCCACCTGTGGTGCTGAGGCCAGCTCTGCAGTCCTCAGCACAGCAGAGGCATGGACCTGTTGGAGTAGGACCAGAGGAGGCCACAGCAATGCTGGGAGAGCTGCAAGCCCTCTGCTGTGAGGCCAGGCTGAAAGAGTTGGGGTTGCTCAGCCTGGAGAAGAGAAGGCTTTGGGGATACCACAGAGCAGCCTTCCAGTATTGGAAGGGGATTACAGGAGAGCTAGAGAAGGGATTTTTTTACAAAGGCATGGAGGGACAAGATGAGGGCTAATGGCTTCAAAGTGGAAGAAGCTGAATTTAGATGAGACATTAGCAAGAAAATTTTCCCCATGAGAGTGGTGAGGCATTGGCCCAGGTTGCCCAGAGAATTTGTGCAGGTTCCAAGCCTGAGGGGGTGTTCAGAGGCAGGTTGGATGGGGTCTTGAACAACCTAGTCTAGTAGGAGGTGTCCCTGCCCATGGCAGGGTGGTTGGAACTTGAACGATCTTTAAGGTCTCTTCCAGTGCAAGCCATTCTGTGATTTTTATGATTGCAGTGTTTAAATGTAAGTTAGAGGGGTGATTGCACTCCTAATTGGAATGGGCTCTCATTGGAATGGGCTGCCCGGGGAGGTGGTAGAATCACCATCATTGGAGGTGCTCAGGAGGAGACTTGATGGGGTGCTTGGTGCCATGGTTTAGTTGTTTAGGTGGGTTGGATTGGATGATAGGTTGGACGCGATGATCTTGAAGGTCTCTTCCAACCTGGTTTATTCTGTTCTATTCTAATTCTGGACTGAAGCTGATACTTTGTCAGCCATGCTGTGAGTGGTGTCACATCATTTGTCTTGGAGCTTGGAAGGTGGTGGTGTGAGCCTAGTGGGAGCAGCGTACTCTTCCCTGCTGCTCCACATGGAATGAGTGGATTTGTGCTGGCAGGGCAGGCTGCCTACAGCAGGGAAAACCTGCTGGATTATGTAAAGCCAGGGGCATGAGCAGTTTGCTTAAACGCTTGTCAGAGTGGTGGTTGTACAGTGGAGGCACCTTCATGGCTGAAGTGCATCTGGAGTGATGAATCTTTCACTTGGAGGACAGTTCTGTTTAAATGCATAAATACACTAAAGCAGCAGCATTACATACACTAAACATTGAGATGTTTCTAACTCTCTGATGCTGTTAGCTGAAGAAACAGTCCAGTCTAAGTTGTGTTTGTTTGACTTTTTTAGTGCAAAAGGCTTGGATGTGCCTTTTAGGGAATTAGTGGGTAATGTCCCTTTGACAGGTACTCCTTTTTGTTCCCGTGGCAGCACATTCTGTTTGCCATCAGCACTGGTTCCTCTGCTTGGTCAGTTATTTTGTATGAGATCTTTTTATCTTCCCTACTTCAGAACCAAATGCAAGTTAAAATATATGGTGGATTTGTCTCAAACTCATACAAAAGGTGGAAAATGGAGACAAAGCTGTTTGGCTGTACAACTTGCTAAAGCTGTCTTTAAAAACGCCTTTTGAGGTTTAACAACACTTAGACCAACTTTCATGTAAAAATGTTCAATTTGTTTAAACAGAACTGTTCCAGGAGTTAAAATTTGTGCTTTTCTTAACTTCATCTTCAAAAGAAATATTTATTCTCCCCTCCCCCTCCAATTAAAACCATTACTTATCTCTCTCTTTTGAAGCTCTTAATATTTGTGATGAGTGATGGTAATAGTGTTAAGACTTTTCTGCTTGAAAGCTGTGTGATGCTGGAAGGCTTTTTATAGTCAAGTGAGTACTCACACCTATTGTCAGCTCTTTCTTGGGAACTCTGCATGTTCACCAGCAGAGTTGTAAAACCTGAGAATGGGAATTACTCATCTGTGCTGTTTAAAGAGCCATGTAGCCAAGAGATGCTTTGAAATTTGGTTGCTCTGTGCTCTCCTTCACTACTTTTTGGCAGCGTGGGTTTGGATCACAGGATGTTAGGGGTCGGAGGGGACCTCTGGAGATCTTGGAGTCCAACACCCCTGCCAGAGCAGGACAAGTTAAACTTTACCCCTTCCTTACTGAGGTCTCTGTGGACTAGAGTAGCTTCCCTACAAGTTATTTAATCCTGTTTTAGAGGAGTATGTGGATATGTTTTATTTTGAGGGTGTGGTGAGGAACTAGAAGTTGTTCAGCTTCAGTTGGTTAGCTGGTAAAGGAACGCATCCTCAGCACATTTGTCAGTGATGCTGCATTAGGAGCGGTTGGCTTGCCAGCAGTGGAGCGTCTCTCTTTGTGGATGCTGAGGAACTTGAGGGCTGGCCCATCCAAAACGTTGTGAAGTTGAGTTAGAAGCACTTAGCTTCTGTACCTGGGGCAGGATAATGATGCCTTGTGATGAAAGTGCCTGGCTGATGAGCAGTGCTGATGGGCCAGTAGCATGCACACCGCGTGACTGAGGCGTGCTGTAGACTTGGCTATGTTAGGAGAAATGTGGCTGTGGAATGGGAAGTCGTGATGCTCCTCCACTTGGCACTGGTGAGGCTACTCTTGGAATCATAGAATAATCAAGGTTGGAAAACACCTCCAAGATCATTGTATCAACTGTTAGCTCAGTATTGCCAGGTCCACCACTAAAACATGTCGCTACGTGCCACATACATGTTCGTTTTGGGGTGGGGTTTTTTTTGAGCACTTCTGGAGATGGTGGCTCCATCGCCTCTCTGGGCAGCCTCTTTCAATGTTTAACCACTCTTTCAGTGAAGAAATTGTTCCTTGTATCCCACTTAAACCTCCCCAGCACAACTTGAGGCCATTTCCTCTTGTGCTATTGCTTGTTACTTGGGAGAAGAGACCAACTCCCAGCTGGCTCCAGCCTATTTTCAGGGAGTCATAGAAAGTGAGATGTTCTCCCCTCAAGCTCTCTTTCTTCAGGCTGAATGCCACCACTTCCCTCAGTTGTTCCTCACAAGGCTTATGCTCTAGACCCTTCACAAACTTCATTGCTGTCCTTTGCTCATTCTTTCCCCAGATTCTGAAAACATGTTGAGAAACCCTATGCTAATATATCAGTGGGCTGCCATAGTGGCTAAAAGCTTAGGTACTAGCTACTCCAAGAAGTGAAGTGCTCTCCATAGAATCATAGAATACTTTGGGTGGGAAGGGACCTTAAAGATCATCTAGTTCCCCCTGCTGTGGCCAGGGACACCTTCTACTAGAGCAGGTCGCTCAAGGCCTTGTCCAGCCTGGCCTTGAACACCTCCAGGGAAGGGGGGCATCTGTATTTATTTTGCCAAAGAGGGTAAGTATAGCACTGGAAGAGGCTGCTCAGAGTAGCTTAGAAATCAGAGATTTTCAGGACTTCAAAAACTCATGGCCAACCTGTTTAGTGGTGGAGCTTGTGGTTTCCTATGATCCCCAACCTCCCCAAATCCTTCCTAAGAGCATTTTTGTGGTGTTTAATTGTTAGGGGACATCTGAAGGGACAGCAGCTGAAAGCCGCAGAGTAATGAAATGCATTCTGGTTTAGTTGAGCTACCTACTCAGTGCTGCAGAGCTCTCCAAGACACATTTTAACAGTGGAGTGACAGATTTACTCAGTGTGTAGTAACTTGAGCAGATCGCAGCAGATATTGCATGCTTGTCTTAATTCTAATAATGTTCACTTGGGAGCCTGATAGTTTGATTTAATGTCGCTTCATCTGCTCCAGGAGATTCCCAAAGCTGCTCTTCCAGTCACTCATGTGTTACATTCTAATTTTGCAGAAACTGCATTATTTGTGTTTCTGCAAGATCTTAATATTTAAGAGAGTATAATTTATTCAGTGTGATTTACATACTCTGAAAGAGTTGTTTTCTTTCACTACTCTGTTTTTAAGTGAAATTCCGTAGAATTCAAGAGGGAGAAATCCTGGTCGTGAGAGAATTTAACCAAGAGTGTAGTACGGATCTTTGTGTGCCAGGCTGCCATGTCATGCCTGGCCTCTTGTGAGCCAGGATAGTCACTGTTGTCAGACGTGGGGAGGGGGACCCCAGAAAGCCCAAGGAGGAGCTGAAGTAACAAAGCTTGCTTGTGGTTTTTTTTGTTGTTCAAAACAAGTACTCCTTCCAGCAGTCAGGTGGGGATGGTTAGAGGATTGTGTAGGTGGTGTAGATCTATGACAGAGCTGAGCTTCAGCTTCAAGTTGATGTTGTGCTCTTTCATCCTCCCTCCCCTCAAATTTTGGAATCTGGAGGCAATTTTGGACGCTGGGGATGGGGAGAACCATGAAAGGGGAAGGATACTTCCAGGTTCCTGGTTCTGCTAAGGACTAGAATTAATCTGCTAGGACACTGCAGTCCGCTACCCAGCTGGAGATCTCATAGCTTAAATGGCTGTGGTGATTTCAGATCTTGTCCTGGTGAAGACTTTCCCTCGTCTTCTTTTTGGGACACATAGAAGGCAGCATATGCCAACTTGGCCATTTGGAGCCTTAGTTTTGTGGTGGTTTAAATGGTATGGGGGGTCTGAAGCCTACACATGCAGTATGTAGTAGCAAGCCTCTGGCAATAGAAGAGAGACTGAGCATCTTAAAAGGTCTTTTCCAACTGAAATGATTCTGTAATATACCAGGCTCCAGCCAGGCTCCTCCTGTCACTGGTCAGTTTGTGCTGGTGTTCTGCAAGATGATCCATAGACAGTAGTGTGAGCGGTTGTGAAAAAGCTTGGAGAGGAAAGCCACAGGTTAGTGCTAACTTGCAGTAGATGGGTTTCACTGAGTTAATTAAAATTCTGTGTGAAAAAGTCTTTGTAAGTTAATAGGCTTGTTGTGATCTGAGTTCTGCTTGAAATTATTCTGTAGCAGTTGATTCCTGTTATGTAAGAATAAAATGAAGTGATACCTGTTGAGGGAGTGCATGCTTTTCAAGTGTTGCTCCATGAGGACTGCTCTTTCTGTTGCTCTCAACCAGCTGAACTTCTAAAGCAGGCCAGTAAGAGCTGCTGGGTAAGCAGGAATGGTAAAATTAGTTATTCTTTTCATTTGAAGCTGTTGCTTTTATTACTTTAAAAGACTTACTATGCATCTGTTAACTGATCTTGCATATGTTTTCTCTGTGACAGGTTTTGATGGGCTTGGTTTACACCAGACCTAGTTTTCTTCTGTGGTTATTTTGTGTAGTTTGAGTCTTTCCCGGTATGGCAGAAGGTGTGGGCTGCTGTTGAACAAAGGGCTCTCTTCATCTGTTTGTAGTCATGCCTTGCAGTCACTGCAGCTTGGAGATTCCCATCAGTTAGGAACTCTATGGCACAGTAAACGATGGAGAATGCATCTTCTCACTAAGCTGGAAGCAGGCATTCCCCCACCCTCTGAAGTGCAGCGAAGCCCCAGCTCTTCTGTCTGTGTCTGCTGTAGAACAGCAGGAAAAGTGTGAGAAAAGGAGGACCTGCCTTTGCATGCACTTGTGTGTACTGATACCTAAATAAAACTCTTCCATTTCCTCTTGCAGGAACATCATTTGCAACGGGCAATCTCAGCACAGCAAGTGTTCAGAGAGAAGAAGGAGAGCATGGTTATCCCGGTCCCTGAAGCGGAGAGCAATGTCAACTACTACAATCGCTTGTACAAAGGAGAGTTTAAGCAACCAAAGCAGTTCATTCACATTCAACGTAAGTAAACTGTGGCTGCTTTTCTTCTCCCCCCTCCCCATTTCAATTGAGTCGTCTTCTAACAGTCTTGAGAGCAAAGTTGTTCCAGTATTCCAGGTTGAAAGTAGATGTGAGGTTTATTCCTGCTGTCTCTGTTCTGGGCTCAGTGCTGGTCCTGTGTCTCCATGTGCAGTAGCTGGACAACCTTGTCCTGTCCATGGGTTGTCCAGTGGTGTTGCTCAAGCCAGTTGTCCGTCTTATTCTTCTGTTCTTCCTCCTTTTGAGAAGGGAAAACTGAACCAACCTAGCTGCTTATGCTAATGCAGGGAGTGGTAGAGGGGTTGTAAGTTTAGGCTCGAGTTGAGGAGAAAGTTCTTCACTGAGAGAGTCATTCGTCATTGGAATGTGCTGCCCAGGGAGGTGGTGAAGTCACCGTCCCTGGAGGTGTTCAAGAGGGGATTGGATGTGGCACTTGGTGCCGTAGTCTAGTCATGAGGTCTGTGGTGATGGGTTGGACTCGATGATCTTTGAGGTCTCTTCCAACCTTGGTGATACTGTGAATGGGTCTGGAATGGCTGTGAACTCAAATTTCTCTATCAGTGGAGACCAATGAAATGGAATGATGCCAGCCTTCATCTCTGGATTAATTGTAACACTTTTTTTGCTGATATTCTGTTGACAAGTGACACACATTTGTTCCTTGGCATACAGATTGTGTTTGTCCTTTGCACCAGGTGGTTCTAGAAGGTTATTTTGTAACGTGGGCTTCCCCCACGAGTTATCTTTGTAGCAACACATGAGATTTAATCATGGCGGTGGCTTGTCAGTCCCTATGGTAAAGGAAAAATTCTGTCCTGGTCTTAGAGAGATGACTTTCCTCATTACTGGTTTTGGTTCTTAGTTGTATTGGAAAGACTGGGATAGGTTGCACTTGATGTTCTCAAGGTCTTTTCCAACCTGGTTAATTCTATTCTATATACAGATGTTCGCTAAGGCACCTTGAGCAGGAGCGTGGTCCTTGGTTGTTTGGATTTCATGTAGACAGTAATGATCTTACTGAGCTTCTGGTCGTTCCTCACACAAGAGGCTCTTGAACTTCATGTGGATTTGAGCAGAGAAAGCATTTGCTGTTTGTGTGCCTTCTCCTTCTTAGAACTGAAATTGAAGCTGGACACAGGTTCTTAAGCTCAAACCCAGCTGTATATTGAAGATCTTGCATCATTTCTCACTAGTGTGGCTGAGTCTCCCTGTTTTCCCCCCATGTATTTACAATATAAGAGATTTAAAATAACAACAAAAATGCTCAGGATCCTCTGTGATCTAGTAGAGAACCTGCTGGTAATGTGGGAAATAAGCTAAAAGAAATGAAGTATTTCTGTCCTTAGCAGAAGAAACAAAGCTGCAAGAAAGGCAGGTTGAATTAACAGAAATGAAGAATGAGGAATGTATTCTGTTCTTTTCTTTGTTGGCCATTGCCAGGAATCTTGTAAATATTGTTAATAAATATGTCTAAAAGTGCTAACTACATTATGCCAAAACACTCTTTGTCTTGTTGAGACTCTCAGTCTTCCTGGACAGAATTACAGAAGGTATTTGAGCTGAAGATAAACATCAGATACTGGTCCAAGATAATTTTTCCCACATACTGTGGTTGGAGTAGGTGTGATTACAAGACAGCTTTATTCTCCATAAACTCCTTAGAAATTTGGTTTACTGCTAAAAGCACAAAGAGCAGCAATACTAACTTTGGCCAGGGAAGTTAAGTAAACTGGTAGATGCCAAGAGGCCAATCTGTACTTACTGGTGGTTATTTCTAGCATATTATATTTTGTTGTTCATCTAGTAGCCAAGGATTTTAATATTTTTAACTCCTGGTATAATTCTTTTTTTTTAGGTTAGTAGTTCCAATCAGAGGAAAGTTAATTTCTTTGAGGTATGGAATTCATAAAGAGGGGTAGCTCCAGGTGTTAAATGACCTAGGCAGCACCAATTTGGGTGACTTGGAACTGAATATAAATTAAACTCTTGAATTGTTCTAGTTATTGCAGTATGCCTAATAGTTTTTCCTGAGTGTTTGAAATTATAAAAATGGAGTTCAAAATACACTGTTAGTGTCTGTCAATGTATTTAACCCATCTGTGTGTATAAAGGGTAATGAAACCAAGCTAATGCATCATCCTAAGTGGCACAGTCAGAGTGTTCAAACAGAGTTCAAAGAATCTTCATAAAGTTGTGTGGGATCAACTGGAGTCACTCCTTAAATTAAACCCAAAAAGCCAGTGATCTCCTGGGCTGCATTAAGAAGAGTGTGACCAGCAGGTCAAGGGAGATTCTTCTCTCCCTCTGCTCTGCCCTAGTGAGGCTGGAGTGCTGGGTCCAGTTCTGGGCTCCCCAGTTCAAGAGAGACAGGGAACTACTGGAGAGAGTCCAGTAGAAACTGTGAAGATGCTGAAAGGAATGGATCATCTCTGTGAGGAGGAAAGGCTGAGAAACCTGAGGCTGTTTTGCCTGAAGAAGAGTAGCCTGAGAGGGGAATCTTCTCATGCTCAGCAAGAACTGAAGGACTTGTGGGGAGCAAGAGGATGGGGCTAGACTCTTTGCAGTGATGCTTAGCCACAGGACAAGTGGTAGTGGGCACTAACTGGAATCCAGGAGGTTCCGTCTGAAGATGAGGAGAAACTTCTTTGGTGTAAGGGTACTGGAGCCCTGGAGCAGGCTGCCCACAGAGATTGTGGAGCTGTTGTCTTTGGAGAGATTCCAGACCCACCTGAACACTGTGATCCTGGGTAACCTGCTGTAGGTGCCCTCCCTTTATCAGGGAGGTTGAACTGGATGATCCCCAGAGGTCCCTTCCAACCCCCACCATGCTGGGATTTTGTGTGTACTTCATGTACTGGAGAGTTTGCTATTTTAAGTCATTGTGAGTTCAGCATTTTTAGAGGCTCTGTTGAGGCTGTGGACTTTGAGTTTGGATATGTAAAACAGGTATTTGCCTGGTATCTCCACTCCTGAGCACCTACTTGGTGCAGGCAGGGAGTGCTGGAAGCTCTGTTCCAGCCAGGAATTGGCGCTGAGATGGTGTTCTGTGGCTTCATGACTGCTTTAGCTGTAGCTACCGTGATGTGGTTGTTCATTCTCTTGTGGTCAGTGCAGATGTATCTGCTGCCAGCAGGATCAACACTGTTCAGTCCTTTCTTTGTGCAAGAGCCTTCCTGGTGGCATTTGTGTTCATGAGTGAGCTAACTCTGTGATGGGATCTGGCAGAGAGCTTATCTTTCATTTTTGGTTAGATCAGCCTCCATATTTATCAGTTTTCTGTCTTGGCTCAGTGCATGATTGCTGGTGTTGGCATAGACAAGGTGGTAGGAATGTGGCTTGCTGGAGGGAAGCTGGTGGAACCACTTGTTTTCAGTGGTAACTCACGCCTCTGTCAGCTTCAAATGACTGTGGAACCGCAGCCTTAATTTAGTTAGCCAAATGAAATTAGTTAAGTGAAACCCAATTTCATGTAACTTAAGTTAAAAACAAATTGCATTTCTGTAAGTTAATGTAAGCTCAGCTCCTAGGGGAGCTGGAGTAAACAAAAGCAAATCCCTCCTGACAGGCACTGCCCTGGGGAGTGGTCACAGTGGCAGAGGATGTAAACTAGGAGGTTGGTTTTGCAACAGCAGTTAGCAGCAAGGAGCTCTGAGCATTTATGCCAGGTAGACTTCGGTGGTAGGATCAGCCAGGCCCTGTCCTGCTGCACTGTGGAAACATGCAAAGTAGAGAAATGCACATGTTTTGGAGCAGAAAAACTGGACTCATCTGTCAGTCACAAGAACCTCCCAAGAATTCCCTGGAGGAAGGATTATGGGTGAGCTAGCAGACTGGTTCTTCTCCAAATACCTAACTAGTAGCAGGTCATCTGAAATACGGTGCTCTGTGTGGCTGGAACCAGTTCTTCAGTTGTTGCAGGCGTGAATGAGCAGTTGCATCTGTTGCTATGGCAGGGGCAGGAGCAGAGTGTGGTGATGGATGGTTCTGTCACTCAGCACATAAACCACCTGTGTCATGTGATGGCTTTTGAAGCCAGCAAGCTGCCATGCTAGAGGCCAACTCCAGGGTGAGCAATGGCTTTTTCTGGAACCAGTACAGTTTTCTCAGTGCTTGAGAAAAGGTGAAAACTGGAGATTAGGATATCACTGAAATTGTTTCAGAGAGCAGTGATAGACAAACTTCAGGGAAGGAGGACCCTTCCATGAGTGTCCCAGAGCTGTGGAGAGCTGGCTTGGGGTTGATGAACTCCATATGGTTGCAGCAGTGGAAGAGTGGCTTGAGACTTAGCCCTTCCTGTCTGCATTGGAAAAAGAGGTGGAAGGCCAGTATCGCTGCCATAGTTTCAGGGTCCCTCACCTGCAGACTCCCTGTAAACTCCCTTTGTTTGGAAGTGAGCTGTATTGGTAACTCCAGCTCATGACACATAGAATGAGGAGCACTGCTAGCAGAAGAAGAGCCTTGCTAGAAGGGATGGAAAGCAGAACGTGTGACAAGGGCTCCTGCTGTTCTTGCACTACTGGTGTCTTTCTATGTAAGAAAATGAGACTGGATTTATTTGATGTAGCTTATTCCTGGCAGGTTTGTGTTGGATACCTTTTAACTGGTCATTTTGATTATTTATCAAGATACTTTTGGAGAGTTGAAATTCTGAGTGTAGTTTTGGGTTTGTTGGTTTCTGGGTTTTTTCCTATTTTCAAGTTTTTCAGCACCTCATTCGTTATTCATGAAGTCTCAAATTGCTAAGAGAGATGGTGTTTTATCAGCAAATAACTTCATACCATGTATGAAGTTTGGTGGACTTGATCCTTGGTGGACCTTGCTTAGCTAGTGGTTTATATAACAGCCAGAAAGGGTGGTTCCACTTTGGGTTGCATACGCCCTTGTGTGTCTTGAACTGGTCCTGATGCCCAGTGGATACTCCTGCAGACTGGTTCCAATTGCTAACAACAAGCAGTGAGGGAAGGACTCTTCTGCTTGCAACTGAGGTGCACCATATGGTGGCTTTGGAAGTCTGTGGTGCAGTAATCTGCCTTCTCTGAGATGGAGACATTATCATCACTGATATTCGTAATGTGTTCATGAGCGTGAGTGATCTCTTAACTTCCTTTAGCATGAGGGTGGTCAGCTACTGGAACAGGTTGCCTGGAGAGGTTGTGGATGCCCCATCCCTGGAAGTGTCATGGTCGGGCTGGACAGAGCTCTGAGCAGCCTGGTCTAGTGGAAGGTATCCCTGCTTATGGCAGGGAAGTTGGAGCTAGGTGACCTTTAATGTCTTTTCCAATCCAAGCCATTCTGGGATTTGAAGTTTCTTATTGACTGAATGGTTGGACTTCTTTTGTTCTTACTAGTCTTAGTGTCTGCTGCTAGTTAGATCTTATTTGGGCCTGCCTGAGTTTTCTTTTTCTTTCTTTTTGGTTTTTCTGGATGGTGGTTCAGGAAAGTGCATGGTTAAAGAACTTTCAGTGACTGCTCTTCCCTCATTGTGGAGGTGAAGGTGAGTTTACTGCTCACAATCTACAGGTGAGCAGCATCACCTCTTCTCTGTCAAAGGGATCTTCCTTTTCACTGATACTTGACTTGAAACATTTTTTTCACCGGGGATTACTGAATTATCTATTGACAGGCTGACTTTTTTTGATGTGTAACATCAGCATCTGTCTCAGGTTAGACAAGGAGTGCCCTTTCAGGGCTTCACTGGATTTCTGTGCATTCTCATGTCATCTGTGAGAACATGGAGTTCAGGGTGGAGAGACCTGCTGTATTACTAGGATTGCTTTTAAAAAGAATGAATATACCTAGTCTAGAAAATTTGTCTCCCTCCCCTGAGTGGAGTTGTTTGGATGGGATTTCACAGTGTACAGGAGGACTGGAGTGGTTTTGTAGGCTCTTGGGGCAATTTCCTTGCTGGTGAAAGTGGCAGTTTATGCTCAAGAAGTCATTCAATCACAGATTATAGTGGAGGGGAAGTGTGGTATCATTACTCCATAGGAGGAGGATGAGCTGCTGAAGTTGGTCTTGCTTTGGAGAGCTCTGCCTTGAAATCAACTCTGTTGATGAACAGGTGGAGCCAGTTGGTCCCCATGTGAGCAGTGGCCAGTGCTGTGTGAGGAAGAAGCTTTGTAAGGGTTACTGCTTGGGTGGCACAACTCCTGCGTTTCAGCGTATGGCTGATGTGATGCACTCTTGGTGCCAGCACTGCTCCCAGGTGGCTCTGCTGGGAGCACTCAGAGGTTGGAGCAGAGCTTGCAGGAGCTGAAGATGGTGTGGAGAGTGGTTTTATCAAATTCAGCACTGGTGTGTGGAAGTCAATTCAGTGATACTTGGCACTGTTCAGCTTTTTGAACAGGGTTGTGGGGCAGTCACCCCAGGTACTACAGAAGACTGTCTTCTCAAGTGCAGAGTCCTGCCTGGTGAGGGTTTAATGCAGCTTTACAGAACTGTGAATTAAAAAATAATAAAATCTGGGTCAGTTTTTATCTCAGAGCTTTGGATTCCTACAGACTGCCAGAGGAGAAGCAAGATCCAGGGCTAAGCTGCAGGTGAAGTCTAAAAGAGCTGTTAGTTGTTAGAGAGCAAACTATGAGTCATGTCCAGTGACGGTGTCTTAGTTGTACAGCTCCTATTATTGAATTATTAATAACAATTCCATTTAATACATAGTTACAACCCCTTATAATCTAATTTCTTTTTGAAGTAAGTGTATGTTTACAAGTGTGTTTAGGCCAGGGAAGCCTTCTGACCAAGTGGTGCTGTCAGAGGTAGGATGGGTCAAGCTTTGTCTCCTCTGAGAGGAAACAGTTTGCAGCTGAAAATGGTAAGGGGCTGCTTGGTAGCACCTCAGTTGTGTATGACTGAGCATCCATGCCCAAACACATAGATGAACTGCTGGTGGTGGTTTAGGGAATTCATTGTGTTGGAGCAGAGAGTGGTCTTGGGTTGGACTGAGATACAGAGAGAACAGGCTGCTTACCACCTGCTGGTTGACTGGCCAGGCTGGGGCAGAGAAGACAATAGAGTTTGCTGCAGACTTTTATTTTTTTTGTTCTTTTGCTCCTGGTCTTCCCAGTTTTTGTTTTAAAGTAATTTCAAAGCATACTGAGAAGCTGAGTAGCAGAGATTTTCTGTAAGTTAGCACTCAGAACCATGAGTTAAGAGCATAAAGATACTTGTCTAATAGAACAGATTTCGAGAAACCTTCACTGCTGTAAATACAGTACGGTGTTGATTGAATTATTTGAAGTGTTGTGGTTAGTGCTTCACCTCTTCAGGGCTTTTGCATTTCATATGAAGAGTTCTTGCTGCTGTATGCCATTTGGTCACACTTGGTAGGATCCTAGAACAGCAAGGTGGAAGGGATGCCAATGATCATCTGGTCCAAACTTTGGTGGCAAAAGCGCGGTCTCAACATGATGGCCCCGCACCTTGTCCCCTTGTTGGGGAAAAATTTAGTTTCTGCTTTGTCGCCTGAATGATGACTGTCTTCTGCTTTCAGTAGTGCTAGAAACTTTGTCAGTGTATGGAAGAGAAATGCATGCACAATCTGTAATAAAGACATGAGCTTTGCTGTAAAGTGGAGAACTTTGGGGAGTGTGGAAGAACATTTGGATCCTAAATCTAGAGCTGAGTTGAGCTTGGGGCGGGGAAGAATTCCCATAGGACTGGTCTTAGTATATTTATGGTTTGTTGAGGTTGTATGAAGAAGGAAAATGTTTAGTCTGTTAAGTATTTTAAGGCTCTGGCTGTGTTGAACTATTTGAGGGCGGGCAACTGAAATTATTGGAACTTCAGCTTTTTGTCAAGTGTGGGATTTGATTGAAAATTGTCTTAATTGTTAAGAATCCTATCATGATACTCTGGAGGAGCTGTATTAGAACAGCATTAAGAAGCATTTTTGATCTTGTTTTGTAAAGTTGTATTAAAGTATATGTGTCTGTGAGACTTTTTAAAACAAAAGCTTTTTTCCTGTCACCCTTCAAACCACTCAGAGTGAAAAATGTCTTCGATTCCCCTCACATAGGTGTTGAGTTGCTGGAATGTGTCCAGAGAAGGGCAAAAAAGCTGGGGAGGGGTTTGGAGCACAAGCCGTATGAGGAGAGGCTGAGGGAGCTGGGGTTGCTTAGCCTAGAGAAGAGGAGGCTCAGAGGAGACCTTATTGCTGTCTACAACTACCTGAAGGGAGATTGGGGGTTGGTCTCTTCTCCCAGGCAAGCAGCACCAGAACAAGAGGACGCAGTCTCAAGCTGTGCCAGGGGAGGTTTAGGCTGGATATTAGGAAGAAGTTCTTCCCAGCAAGAGAGATTGGCCATTGGAATGTGCTGCCCAGGCAGGTGGTAGAGTCACCAGCACTGGAAGTGTTCAAGAGGAGACTGGATGGGGCACTTGGTGCCATGGTTTAGTTGATGAGATGGTGTTGGGTGATGGGTTGGACTTGATGATCTTGAAGGTCTTTTCCTATTCTCTTCAGATGAGCAACTTCTACCTACCTTCTTGCAGCTCTTCCATGGGGAAACTTTCTAGCATGAAGTGTTACAGCAGAGATTTGCTGTTCTGCAGCTTGACTAGTTCTGATTTCCGAGTGTCAGATGCAGGCTGGTATGTTATTTACCCAGCATCTCAACATCTGTTTCTGTTGCAGCCTTCAATCTGGACAATGAGCAGCCAGACTACGACATGGACTCTGAGGATGAAACCCTACTGAACAGGCTGAATCGGAAGATGGAAATCAAGCCGCTGCAGTTTGAAATAATGGTTGACAGACTCGAGAAAGCCAGTTCTAGTCAGGTATTGTACTGTGGGGACAAGTCACTGAGGCTTTCTCATTTCTGACTTTGCTGGTGGGGTTTTCTGTTTCTCAGTTTATGTGCTACGAACAGGATAAATGTTTGTGTGAGTCTGCAGTTACACAGAAGTCACATTGGCAGTATTGGTAACTTAGAAAAAAGGGGTTGGGGAGGAGCTTTTGGAAACTGTTTGGGGGGAGTTGTTTTTACCTTTTCATTCCTGAGCATGGTGTGTTAGACAGGACAACTTAGAAGATCATGTTTAACCTGTGTTGGTAAGGAAGAAGCTTGTGGTGATCAGCAGATGATAGCAGGATTTGGCTATAAGCATACATGAGAATCCAAATTCGTTCTTTCGTTTGGTGCTGGTGGGTATTTAATAATCAGTTCCTGAGGTGTGTGTTCCATGAGCCCAGTGTCTAGAGAAGGGTCCTAAGGCCAAAAACATTGCTCAAAAGTTACATCTGAAAGGTCAGTTTCTGAAAGACAAGCCTGAAATGGGTAGAGTTGTTTCTCAGTGAAGTGGGTGTTTTGCAGGAGTGAAGGATCTGTTGCAGGATCCACAGTTCTGCCTTCAGTTGCTTAACCTGATTTAGTCCAATGCTTTGTGCCCAGGACAAAGGTGGTGGAGTCACCATCCCTGGAGGTGTTCAAGAGGAGATTGGATGTGGCACTTGGTGCCATGGTCTAGTCGTGAGGTCTACCGAGACAGGTTGGACTTGATGATCCTTGGGGTCTCTTCCAACCTTGGTTATACTGTGATACTGTGAAAATGTTGTATTCTCTACATCTTGGAGCAACTGTAACAAGGATTAGTTAAAGGTTCCTTGCTGGGTTAAGAAGATGGGATGTGAATAAAAAAGCCTGCAGAGTACGTTGAATGGTCCTTGTTGAACACATGGTGCTCAGAGCTGTGAGAGCTTTGATGGAGATACCCCTGTTTTGGCTTTCAGTTAAAGCAATTCTGGTTATCACTTCTTTGGATTAATTTGCATCCTTCTTACACTCTTTTCATCTTTCATTGCTTGAGTAATGAAGTTAAATGTAAGAACTTACAGATGTTTGCCTAAAATTCTTACAATATTTATTGTAAGAATATGAATTTTTCTGTGTAGGCAGCTGGCCCTTTCTCTTTCCCTTAAATGTAAATAGCACTGAAGCATTGCAGAGGTCAAGAGTATTTTGAAGCAGAAAGTGCTTATTTAAGGAAATCCATGACAGAAAAGATGTTGGATGAGGTGTGTAAAGAGAAATCCCTCTTTGTAGGTGAAGCTTCTGTGGGATTTTCTGTGTAGTATTTTCTGCCTGGCTGCAGGGATTGCGAGGTGTGTGTTCCAGCTGCTTGTCCTGCTTTTGGGCTAAAGATTTTTAGTTCCTGTTGAGTAGCTCTGTCCTGAGCTCTGTGTTAGGAATGGAAAGATAAAAACAGCTCTTGCAGGTTACTGGAGCCTGGGAAAGAAAGAAGTTTGGCTGCCTGGCAGATTGCTTCCCCACACGGGGTTATAATGCTCTCACATGCCACCGGGGGTGCTGCACAATTCTCTTGCCGTTTACATGACTTACCTCTGGAAGAGAAAAGGTTGCAGATGGGAACACCTTCCTCAGCAAGGAGAGAGCTCCAGACGTGGATGTTCCCCTAGGAATCCTTTGATAACCGGATTTAAGCAGGGAGTATAGGGACTCTGCAACCATGTTACTGGCAGTACTTGAGAAACAAGCAAGCAGGGTTGAAATGTAACTTTTCTGTGTGTTCCAGGCAGAGTTGTTGATTCATTTGTTGGTTGGTGGTTTTTTTTTTAAGAAATATGTTAGTGGGAAGCAGGGAGCAAAGGACAAATAAGACTGGAATTATTTTAAAGCAGTGGTGGAGTGATGTTTGTGTATTGGCTATGTACACAATCACATCACCTTCTACATGTGGATGGGGCATGCTGGTTATTAACCAGGCTGCTGTCCACTGCCTAGAACAGAGGCAGAATTATTGGTTTAGTGCAGCAGGAGGTCATGAGCACAGAGGGATTACTGACTTTTTTCTTTATTTTAAAAACAAGTTAGTGTTTTTCTAATCCTACAGTAGATTGCAGGGGGTTCCCACTCTCCTGGCTGGAACTAACACTTAGAGTAGCAGTGGTTAAACTTAGGATAGCCTTGTTTCTCTGAAATGTATAATTTCATTTTCAGTTTATCCTAACATAAGGACAAGACTTTACATAGTTTGACATGTTGCAAAACCAGATTTAAGTTGCTTGGCTGATACTGTTCACATTGTGGGGAAGACAAAAGTGCTGTCCAATTTCTGTTTTAAGTGATAGTACAGATTCTGTTTTCTTTTTATTTAAGGATTTGGTTTAAGATGATAGGAAGTTGTTAAACTAATGTATTGTTTAGTGATGCCTTTTGCATTTATTTGGTCTGATTTCCATAAAAAAAGCTGAACATAAGAAAGGGGGGAAAGAAGTTATTATGTCATTAATAGACTCAATTTCAAAGATGTTTTCCAACCTAAAGGAGTCTATGATTCTATAATTACCTGTGTTTAACCACCTCCTACTGAAATAGCTTAGGTAAAAAGTGAGCATCTTTGTGTCACTCAGCTGTAATAAAGGGGAAAAATTAAGACATCAGTTTATTTCAGAATAGACAGTAGAATATTATCATAGAATGGTCTGGGTTGCAAGGGACCTTTAAAGGTCATCTAGTCCAACTCTCCTGCAGTCATCAGGGACCTCTGCAACTGGAGCAGGTTGCGCAGAGCCCCAAACAACCTGACCTGCAATGGTTCCAGGGATGGAGCATCTATCACCTCTCTGGGCAACCTGAGCCAGGGTCTCCCCACCCTCAGTGTAACAAATTTCTTCCTTCTCTCTAGTCTGAATCTCCCTCTTCTAGTTTAAAACTATTACCCCTTGTCCTGTCAGTAGAATCTCTTCTAGGGGAATCAACATGAAACTGCAGAGAATTGTACATTAATAATGGCCAACCAATAAGGAACTCCTTTGGGGTTTTTCAGAAGAAAAATTAGTCCAATAGAAGTGATTCCCAGATCATGCTCTGCAGCCTGTAGTAGGTTATTTATACCTTGTGCATGTTACTGCTTCAAATAGGGTTTCCAGGTTTCATGAAGAAATCGATGAAGTTCTAGACTGTTGTGTGGAAGTTTCTGATGATGCTGGTTCAGAAAAGTTGGCACCTGTATACTTCACTCAGGAGGACCAACTGGTCGCTTCAGTACTGTAGCATAGATCCATATTTTTTCCTCCCTTTATGGTCTTGTGCTGGAAAAGAATCAGGTTTATTTAGAAAGTGCACAAGAGATGTGAATGTGCAGTTACTTTCTTCCACTCCCACCTCATCTCAACTGCACCTTTTGTGTGTTCTCTTCCAGCTTGTCACACTTCAGGAAGCTAAATTGCTGCTAAACGAAGATGACTACCTTATTAAGGCTGTGTATGACTACTGGGTAAGGAAGCGTAAAAACTGCAGAGGGCCATCTCTCATCCCCCAAATCAAACAAGAGAAGAGGGATGGCTCCACCAACAACGACCCCTATGTTGCCTTCCGAAGGAGAACTGAGAAGATGCAGACAAGAAAGGTAACTTGGCAGTCTTGACTCTTAAATTGGCCACTGTAAATCCTCCAGTCATGGGAATCACCTCTGCAGCATGCTGCAGGTTCTGTCCTGTGGTATCCACAGTTGCTGATCTGTCTGTCAGTAGCTGCACTGCTGGATCAGCCAGCCCCACTTCAAGCCTGCTGCATGATGTAGTCCATGTTTAATCCATCAGTTCTCTATAGACACCTTTACAGTCCCTCTGTTTTCTGAAAGCTGAAGCTTAAAGGGCAGTTTATGGTTGTTGGCACATGAACAAGTGGCTGTGGGACTTGCTAGGTTACAAAATTCCCTCTCTGTAAAAAGGAGAGAAGGATCTTCCATTTGCCATGGAGCAGAGTTCAGGGTTTGTATCTGCAGCATGAACTGGAGCAGGAAATCTATAACCACTTAGCATTTTGTATGCTTATGTACACAACTTTATGTACAGACTCAAGGTGGAAAGAGTTATAGGAGCTAAGTCTGCAGTTCCCTGTTCTGACAAGCTTTGCCTGGCTTGATCTGAGCAGACAAAACAATGGGGGAAAACACGTGAAAAGCTCTTTCTCAGCATGCTCAGAAGTTGTGTTTTGTGGCTTTGGTTACCAAGTAGGTTGTGCCTTAGGAAAAGCTGCTTCTGAGTGTACTTGTATGATTCTCACTTGCAGCTGCATTGCATTGTGAGTAGCCATTATATTTTGTGGTTATTTATGCCTCCCAGGTTTTGCTTTTGACTTAAAATATGTTTAATCCTTCAACAGAATCGGAAGAATGATGAAGCCTCTTATGAGAAGATGTTGAAATTAAGGAGAGAGTTTAGCAGAGCCATAACCATCTTGGAGATGATTAAGAGAAGGGAGAAAACAAAACGGGAGCTATTGCATTTGACATTAGAAGTTGTTGAGAAAAGGTAAAATTGCAAATGATATCTGTAAGAGCTCTTGGCTTGTGTCAGCAACAGCGTGGCCAGCAGGACTAGGGAAGGGATTGTCCCCTTATACTGGGCACTGGTGAGGCCACATCTTGAATACTGGGTTCAGTTTTGGGCCCCTCACTCTCAAGAAGGACACTGAGGTCCTGGAGCATGTCCAGAGAAGGGCAGTGAAGCTGGTGAAGGGTCTAAAGCACAAGTCTTGAGAAGAGCAGCTGAGGCGACTGGGGTTGTTTAGTCTGGAGAAAAGGAGGCCTGTGGGAGAGGAGGCCTCTCTTCACCTCCCTGAAAGGAGGTTGGAGCCTGCTGAGTATCATTCTCTTCTCCCCAGTATCAGGGAAGGAATGAGAGGAAATGGCCTGGAATTGTGCCAGGGAGAGTTTAGATTGGATGTTAGGAAAAAGGTCTTTCCTGCAAGAGAGGTCAGGCATTGGAACAGGCTGCCCAGGGAGGTGGTGGAATCACCATCCCTGTATAGATGTGGTGCTGAGGGATATGGTTTAGCAGTGACCAGGCAGCTCTGGGTGGGTGGATGGACTCGTGATCTTGGGGGCCTTTTCCAACCTTAACGATGCAATGATTTATAGCACAGAGAGTTCAATTCTCATCACACAGGTTTGGAAACACTGCCTGTAATTTGTTGGTGAATGGATTCTAGTGTTCTGTACATGCACAACTTCAGAAGCCAAAATAGAAAGGTTTATGCAGACTGTTTGCCTGTTTTGTTTCACCCATTTCCCATGGGAATACAGTATTGTGTTTATTCCTAGGTACCATTTGGGTGATTATGGAGGTGAAATCCTTAATGAAGTAAAGCTTAATAGACCTGAGAAGGAGATGAGCACAACTCCATCCACTCTTCATAATGGAAATCATCATAAAGTTCAAGAATGTAAAGTTAAGGTAAGGTTTCTTCTGCTGCCAGGCTCTCACTACCAGTTCCATCATTTTTGAGTCCAGCCTGCCACATTTGAAGGTAGGAGATGAGGAGGCTGCTGTGTTTGCTTCCAGTTTAGCATCTGTTTTAAATGTTAGTTTTAAAAGCTGGGCTGATGTTGCTGTTTGTTCCTTTGGACAGCAGCACTGCAGTAATCTTTATTTTCCTCTCCAGCTCTGTCCCTGTTCTTGTAAGGTGATGTAAACAGGGAGGTGTCAAGTGGGCATCAAGGCCTCCATCAGACTGCAAAATACAGTCAATTACTTTTCCTCCTCCCTTTAAAGGGAGACTGGAACACTGAATTTTTCTGTTATCCATGTCTGACCCTCAGTGCAAAGATAATCCTGAAAGCACAGGATTTTACTGAATTACAGCTAGAATGCCAAAAGATTCTGAGCTGATGAAGTGATCTTTGTTTAGTAACTTCCAGACAGAGGAATACAACTGTTGCAGCTTGTGACAGCTGGAAACAGCTGGAAGCAGTTAACGTTTTAAAAACCACTGGTATTTTAAGTCGGTTGCCATGACTGAGGCCTGTACACTTTTCTGTAAGACCCAGCAGGTGCAGTTCTGTCTGCCACTGCTTGGCCCTCAGCATTAGGTAAGCAGCAAACACAGGTGAAAGAAAAGTGCAGCCTCAAATACTGGGTTCAGTTTTGGGCCCCTCACTACAAGAAGGACATTGAGGTGCTGGAGTTGCTCTCTACAACTCCCTGAAAGGAAATTGGAGTCTCTTCTCCCGACTATCAGGTGATAGACTAGAGGAAATAGCCTGAAATTGTGTCAGGGGAGGTTTAGGTTGGACACGAGGAACAATTTCTTTGCTGCAAGAGTGGTCAGGCACTGGAACAGGCTGCCCAGGGAGGTGACAGAGTCACCATGACTGTAGTGTTGAAGAAACCTGTGGACATGGTGTTTGGGGACACGGTTCAATGGCCTTGGTGGTGTTGGGTTGCAAGTTGGACTGGATGGTCTTAGAGGTCTTTTCCAACCAAAACAATTCTATGATTCTGTGGAAGAGCAACTAAATTTGGGAACCTTCAGTTTCTGCCAAGGAATGGAATGCTGCTCAGAGAGAAGGAGTATGTAGGGGTGCAAGGCTCGTGTTGGTCTGTCACATGTTGGTTAGTCACTCTGAAGCTAGTGATGCTGAGGAATTCTGTGCTTAGGCTACTTGGACAACACCTTCCTTTGCATTTTTATTAAGCTGTGCAGAAGCCCAGCATATCCAGGTTTATTTTTATAATTGACCATGTTTGTAACATTCAGAGAAGCAGTAATGTAAAAATAATCCATAGCTAGAAATGCTGAACTTCAGGTTTGGGGTGGTTTTTTTCTTTTTCTCTTGTCTCATGAAGAAACATTCCACACCCCATGCAGTGATGTGCAGTTCCATTAGCAGTAAAGACAGCATCGTGCAGTCACGAGCAGCTTGCTCTACAAGCACCAGGACTGAACCAGGCTGCCCAGAGAGGCTGTGGAGTCTCCTTCTCTGGATCCTTCCAGACCCATCTGAACACTGATCCTGGACAAACTGCTGTGGCTGTCCCTGCTTGAGCAGGGGCTTTGGACTGGATATCTCCAGAGGTCCCTTCCAACTGCCACTGCACTGGGCTTCTGGGATTGTAATTATGCTTACTGAACTGAGTGCAGTAGAGAAAAAGGATAAGACCTGATGGTCTACCTTTAATGTGACAGGAAAAGAAACACACCCAGCTTTGAATTCAGACCTGTTTTTGAGGAAATAACTCGAAATACAGTTGGCTGTAAGGCTGGAGAGTTGCAGACCTTTACGTTTGTATTTAGCACCCACGACACCTTGTGGTGACTGTGTGTAATGCCAGTCTCTTGCCTTGCTCTCGGGCAGGGATGGTGTTGCACCTTTTGGTCCTCCTCTCCACTTAACGAAGCTGAGCTCCTTTACTGGAAGGTCAGTCAGATACTTCCTGATAAGCAGTCATTTGGAGAAAACAGGATTTCCAGTTGCAATATGCTGTGTGTACTGCAAACAGGAGGGCTCTCAGTACATCCCATGGCTTGTGTGTTATTACCCAGCACCTGTAAACATGAGCTGAGGTGAAGCTCTGGGGGTTCAGGTGTTCAGAACAAATTTCATGTTAGGTGTCTACAGCAGTTTGCTTTGGGCAATAAGGAGTCATCTCTTCGAGGTATGAGGAAGGGTTAATTACTATATATATTTTTGGATTGTTTTTCACAAACAGCATCCTCATCATTCATCCCTAAAGGAGGAGGTGTCAGATGTTGTACGTCAAAAGAAGAAGTACCTGAAGAAGCCCAAAATGGAGTGTGTGGTAGCTCCTCAGCAGCCCTCTGCCGAGCCCTTGCCCCTTATCAGCAAGAGCGACATTAAGCAGTATGACTTCCACAGCTCGGATGAAGATGAGTTCCCACAGGTAATAGATAGTGTGTTGCACCACCACAGCCTGCAGAGGTGGATGTTCTAGTTGCCAGTGACTTGACCAGGCTAGACTGAAGTAGAGAATAACTCTGGACAGTGGAAATACATAGCAGATAGATGGGTAAACTGTGAGTTTGTTTTCTTCTAAGCTATGGAATCATAGAATTGTTTGGGTTGGAAAAGACCTCCAGGATCATCCAGTCCAAGCATTGATCTAATACTACCATGGCCATTAAACCATGTCCCAAAGTGTCATCTCCACACATTTCTTGAACACTTCCAGGGACAATGACTTCTTCACCTGCCTGGTGCCTGACCACTCTTGCAGGAAATGTTTTTTTTCTAGTATCCAACCAAAGTATCCTTGGTACAATTTCAGGCCATTTTCTCTCATTCTGTCATCTAATACTTGGGAGAAGACACCAACCTCACTGGGCTCCAACCTCCTTTCAGGGAGTTGTAGAGAGTGAGCTCTTCCTTCAGCTTCCTCTAAACAGCTCCAGTTTCCTCAGCTGCTCCTCACCAGCCTTGTTCTCCAGACCCTTCACCAGCTTTGTTGCCCTTCTGTGGGCATGTTCCAGCACCTCAACGTCCTACTTGCAGTGAGGGGCCCTAAACTGAACCCAGGATTTGAGATGTGGCCTCACCAGTGTGCAGCACAGGGGCATGACTGCTTTCCTACTCCTGCTGGCCACTGTTGCTGATTGAGGCCAGGATGCCGTTTGCCTTCTTGGTTGCCTGGGCACACTGCTGGCTCACGTTGACTGCTGTCAACCAGCACCCTGTTGGAGAAGCTTGTATTTAATATATAAACATGGCAGTAGATACTACAGAAATACCAACCTGTGTAATAAATCCAGTATGTGATTTACACCTAGCAGCTGAGGGAATGACTTTGCTTTCTGTTCTAGGTGCCCTCCCCAGTGTCAGAAGCAGAAGAAGAAAACGATCCTGACGGACCGTGTGCTTTCAGGAGAAGAGCAGGATGCCAGTATTATGCTGTAAGCTCTCTGCTGTGGGCTTCAGCTGGGGGGGTGGTGGTTGTCTTTGTTTGTTTGTTTGTTTTAATTGCTGATGTACTACTGGTTCTGTTCCCACTTTCACCACAAAAGCTTTGCTTTGGTGAATTTGGCTAACTCTTTGCATAAAAGGATTGAATCTCCAGCACTGCTGTTGCTCTGGATGTAACCTGATCACAGAAATTGATTATTTTAATGCATATTTATTAACCTGCCAAATAAGACGTTTCAGACAGCACACAGCACTTCTGCTTGTAAAAGTTGTGCAGGTTCGAGCTGATAATAATAGCAAAGATACTAATGGAATAATAAAACTGCCCTGAGGGAAGCTGGTGGGGCACATACACTGCCAAGAGCCAAGAGTTGGATATTAGAACAAAGGCTGTTCACAGCAGCAGTTGTTTTGGGAGCAAAGCTAAAGGGCAAGTTTACGAACCCCTGTTGAAATCACCTGCACAAGTGAGCTACAGGCTTAGCTGGGAATTGTCCCTCTGCTGCATACAGCTGGTGATTCAGCAGGATCCTTGACAAATGAACAGGCCTTCTTGGTATTGCCTTTGTCACTGTAAGTATTAAAAGTATTCTTCTCTACTTAGCACTGGAGTTGTCTGTATAGTTTTGAGGTATTTCTATCAGTTATTTTTTCATCAACTCATTTTTACAGACAAAAGCTTTCATGCTACTGACCTTCACTAGCATGAGTAGACAAATTCATTAGAACAGGCCCTCAGTTGATGATTAAGTGTAGTCAAGGTACAGCCTTGCCTGCAGAAAGTTGTAGAATAGTTTGAAGAATACCTTTAAAATCATAAAGTCCACTAACCCAACACTGCCAAGTCAAATCACTAAACCATGTCTCTCAGAACCACATCTACATGGCTTTTAAATACCTCCAGGGATGAGGATTCCACTGCTGCCCTGGGTAGCCTGGTCCAGGCCCTGACAACCCTTTTGGGGAAGAAATTGTTCCTCATATCCAACCTAAACCTCCCCTGGTGCAACTTGGGGCCATTTCCCCTTGTCCTGTCACTTTTTGCTTGGGAGAAGAGAGCAATCTCCTCCTCAACTCCTGCCTCCTTTCAGGGAGTTGTAGAGAGTAATGAGGTCTCCCCTGAGCTTGAACAACTCCTGTACCCTCAGCTGTTCCTCAGTTTCTCATAGCCTGAAGCTCAGAGGCTGTGACAAGGAAAGAATTGCTCCCTGTGTTTTAGGTCTTGTGATCAATCACCAAAAGAGATACTGCTAGACAGGAGGTGCTGGGCTAGGTGGGCCTGTGTCTGAGCAGGGCAGTTTTATGTCCTGCTTCAGGGCAGAAGGAATTAATTTTGTCTTGTTCTATATTTTGGTTGAGGTGTCTTAATTTTACGATTAATCAAGAAAAGAGGATTTTCTGCTTTGTGAGTTCCCACTGGGTTTGGTTTTTAAATCCCCCAAGTTCTTTTGTGTTCTGAGCATATTAGTCAAGTGACAGTTCTCTGGGCTTTTTCTGTATTCCAGCCTGTGTATGATGATCACTTAGTATAACCTAATCAATGTCTGCACCCTGAGTATAAAATGGCCTTTTCTTTTTGTCTTTGCAGCCTCGTTTGGACCAAACTAATTCTCCATACGAAAACTCAGACTTGGCAGAATTGGACAAACTGAGGTTCAGGCATTGCCTTACAACCCTTACAGTTCCAAGAAGGTGTATAGGGTTTGCAAGAAGACGAATTGGCAGGGGTGGAAGGTACAGTTGTGCTATTTTGCTCTTCTTGGTTCCCTTTCAAAAGAGAAAAGTATCGGAAGCAGTTAAACTAACTTGTTCTGATGTTTCTGTCCTCTCCACTCAGGGTTATAATGGACCGAATATCCACAGAACACGATCCTGTCTTGAGACAGATTGACCCGGAAATGCTGAACAGTTTTTCAAGCTCTTCCCAGACTTTAGACTTTTCTTCTAATTTCTCACGGACCAATGCTTCCAATAAACGTTGTGAAAACAGACTGTCCCTTTCTGAAATCCTAAGCAATATCAGATCATGTCGACTGCAGTGTTTCCAGCCAAGGCTACTCAATCTACAGGACAGCGATAGCGAAGAATGTACCTCAAGGAAACCAGGGCAGACTGTGAATAACAAAAGAGTCTCGGCAGCGTCTGTAGCTTTATTGAACACCAGCAAGAATGGCATATCAGGTAGGACAGTATTGAGTTCTTCTGCAGCTTAAAATACTGAATGCCAGGGGTTTCACTTGTGACTGAATGGCCTGATGGGATCTTCAGCAGTGGCGTGTTCCTAAAGCAAAGATACATGCAAGCTGATTATTTTGTCTTTCTTAGAGTATGCTGAGATTTTGCACAGACATCCTCTTCCTCCTGCTTTCGTTAACACTAGAGTCTTGATCCAGTGCTGGACTTAACCATGCATTACCCAAAGGAGGAATGCTGCTCCTATTCAAGCATTGCTCAGGTGTGATTGAATCTTAAAGATCTTAATTGCCCTAACCTTACTTGAGGAGAGAAGCCACCAGTGTAGCCATCTCTCCTGAATCAGCTCGATGGCCTAATAGCTCCAGAAGAACCAAAGTTGGAATAAAAGTCACAACAATTAAAAATTGCTTGTAGCTTCTATTAGCTGTTTTTACATCACTTGCTTCATGTTCTAGGAGCTGTGACCGCTTAAGCTTTAACGCTGTCACTTCTGTGCAATCACAAAAGGATGTGTGATTCCCTAAAGATTGGAGATAGGCCAAAAGAGAGCTACAACCAAGCAGCAGCAAGCATCTGAGCTTTTTCCTGTTCTATGTACAGAATTATGGGTCATAAAAGAGGACAATTGGATAGTATCATGGGGCTGCTTCTGAATCTCATCGCTAACTGTGTGGATGTGGTCTGTCTCCTTCCAAGTCAGTTGCAGGATTGGCTAGTTAATTTTCAGTAACATACCTTCAGAATTCCTGGGTACAAATTGCATTTCTTGAAAACAAAAGCACTTTATGTTGTGGTTTTTAAAGACTGGACATTAGCTTAAGTAACACCAGTGTGGCACTGCCATAAGCACAAAATGTTTGTTCCAGCCTCATACTTCTCTAACTTTCCTTTACAACCTTTACACTGTTCTCTCTTTCTCAAGCAAAGATGCGCACAAGAATGCTTTTCTGCTGCAGGAGTACAGCCATGATGTGCTGTGGTCGTCATCTGTGTCATTTTTGTAAGGATCTTGAGGGTCTGGCACCTGTAGCCAAAAGGGGCATGTTTGTGTGGTGGGATTGTTGATAAGCATCAAGAGGCGTTGTGTTAAAGGAAATGCAGACGTTAGAGAGGGATGCTGTTTATCAGTTAGACATGAAACATGGGCTATGAGCTGTCGGGAGGAATGGAGAATTTGCTGGTAGCTCTTTATGTAACAACAGCAAGTTGTACTGCAGGATTTCTGTTGGCATGAATAAAGCATGATGACCCCAAAGTAAGGACAGTTCCCTAAAGGATCCAGATTAAGTTGATTATTTTCCATGGAATTCTCTATGATAATAAATATCAGTTGATTATTTAAGGATTAGCTAGATGTGAAACTTTGGGGCTTTGAATTCTGCTCTGGGAAGACATTTTGTGTTATTGTTGTTTGGTTTTGTCCTTGAGGTTTGGAGTCTACATAAAAATCTAGGATAATGCTTATAAAGTGATATATCTGATTTTAATAGTGTATGATGAATGAAGGGAAAAGGTTGAAGACGTCTGTGAAGCCTCTGTACCTGGCTTTAGTCTAAATGAAGATTGCAGCAGTGGCAGAGAATTCAGTAGCTGTAGGGCAGATGACACATAATAATAAACCAGAAATTAGAAGTGTTTAAGCAGTGTACTAGGGGAAAGGGAGGGTTGTGGTTTGGTAGGGAGCTGTGCATGCATAAGAAAACAAATGTCAGCCCATGCTGGCTTGGGTAATAACCATCAACAGAAATAAAAGTCCCTAAGCCAGTGGTGCTGTGTTGCAAGTTAATGTCAGACCTGCTACGCGTGCATGCACTGGCGCCGGTGTCCCTCAGGTTTTGCACCGTTAGGGAAAGAGAACCCAAGGAAATGGTAGAAGAATAGAGAAATACCCATTTTAATGATGGAGAGACTACAGAGAAATAGCTACAAAATACATGAAACAAATCTGATGGATCTAAGGCACTTTGTAGAGGAATAGTAATTAACTTCTGTTATATAACTTTAGAAATCCTCTGAGGAATACATCTAGATGAGAACCGAGATCACTCGGGAGTCGAAGTACATTATGCAGGGAAATTTATGCTTGTGGAAGACTTTTTTCTTTCCAGATTTAAATTAGAAAATAGACCCTGTAATTCTTGTAAAGGATCAGAGGTAATAGACAGCAGAACTCTTCAGCAAGTAACTGAGCCAGCCGGAGGCACTGCTGGTAGAAGTTCTCATTAGTAAATAGTGAGTAAACTTGGAAAGGGCTGCTCAGAGTCTGGTTGTGCATTAAATGAGCACAGGTCCTATCCCTAAAGTGACTCTGTTTGGGAGATCGTTGTTGAAATAGTTATTATGTATCACACTTATCTGGGAACATAAAGCTGCCTCTACGGGAAACAGTGACAGTAGTAAACTGCCTGGCTTTGGTTTGTTTTGTTTTCTTTTAATTCAGAGAAGACCCAGAGTTGCTTGCTTAGATTTATGGGGCACAGGAATATTTTAGTTACCTCTGCACTATATTTTTGACTTGTATTAAAGCAGCTCTTACTCCAGTATCTCCTCAAACCCTGGCCATTGTTCAAAGAGAAAGACAGACTTAAGAATGTATGACTAGTCTTTTCTTGAAGTGCCTCAATAAATAATCACGGTTTCAAGTACTCTCCTGCTCCTGTTATGAGAACTGAAGATGTGAAAACTGAACTTGAGGAACTTGCAGAGACAAGGTCACTGAACAGTCTTAGATCAGTTGTGTAAACTTTATGTAGTCTGCAAAAGGTCTCTGGGCCAGAGATGCCTCCAGAAGAATTCTCTTCATAATCTAAAATGAGGTAAACTACTGAGCTCAGGATACCACTGATCATCAGGAGAGATGGTAGAGGAAGGAACTTTGGATTTTGCAGATGTTATTACTCAGGCAGCAAAGTAATACTTAACCTGCTTGCTGAATTCCTAGAGTGCAGCTCAGTTATTTTTGGGACAGAAGTAAGAAAGAAGCTTTAGGCAAAATCTTCAGCAATTTGCAGCACAGTTGGGATGTTGCGTTTGGCTTCCAGTCTGCTTCAGCTGCCAGCTCCAATGACCTACTGAAATGGTTATCTGCTCAGTTACCATGTCCCTAGCTACAGAAGGCAGCTGCAGATGATGCAGTGGATGTTCTCAAAAAAAAACCAAGTTGCTTATGGAACAGACTTCCAGAGTTGTTGTCTTTTTGGCTCCTCTCTCCTCACCACCCTAAATTAAATACCAGGTAGAAGTAATTAATGAAGCACCACTTTTAGGACAGCCTGAAAGATGATCTTTGATTAAAGCCCTCAAAGCCTAAGAGAAGTGACATCATAACCTATGGCTTTTGAGGAGGAGAGAAGAGGAGGAAGACTTGATTTCACAATGGCTTCTTCACCCTTTTCTGTGGCAGTGTTTCAGTCCAGTCAGGCTATGGTAAAATAGAAGATCTGATATTCAGTATTGGGAGCTAAAAGCCATGAAATAGAATAGAACCTTTTATAAGTAGCATGAACACTTAACTGTGACCTTAAAAGCTGCCTTGGGACCTGTAGAGGTTTCTCCAAGACCCTTCAGTTGTTTGATTTGGCAGAAGCAAATGATATTAAAAGTGCTAATGAACATCCACTGCTTTATAACAAGGCAAACAGCTGAGCTCAGCCTGACCACTGAATAAATACCTGCTAATAGGTGGTGAACTTAGTGAGATCCTAACACGCCAAGGCAGAGGAAGCGAGTTTTACATCAACTACAGTCACCTTCCCTGTACTTTGTAACTGAATGTCTGAGTCAAACTGAGAAGGAGGGGAGAGTGAAAACACCAAAGTGATCATATAGGAGAAATGAGATGATCCTCTGATGCAGAGGCTCCTTTCTGCATCACGTCTGTACAGTCCACAGGAGAAAGCAGCACTGGGCCTAGATAGATACCCCTGTGCTGCAGACAGGTAGCTGCTAATTGCAGCTAAATGCAGTTTAGGTGTTTCTGTGTGCTTTATAAACTTGTTCTCAACCACTTTTTTGTAAAACATAAGATCTTTTAGAATTTGTTAGCTCAGAACTTAAAAGAGAAATGCATCATATGTAATGTTCCATAATGCTGTGCCTAGCTTGGTTGCCTTGAGTAATGCAACACATATTGAGAGGCTGTTGTGAGGGGACATGAGTTTAGCTGACTGATCGTTGAGTTCTTGTAGTGATAGGTAAGACTCTTCAAGAAGAACAAGGTACAGTTAATTATGAAATGTATTTAGAGTATGTTGGAAATGAAAAGAGAATGCTTAGGAGTAGCTGTACAAGTCACTGATGTGGTTGAAGTCTGTTTCAATCATGTACCAGTAGAGAAGAAGTTTCAGTATTCAGTCCCAGTCTTAATTTTGGTATTTATTCAGAGTGGAATTTCAGGACAACTGTGAGGATTACAACTAGTAAAGGAAAGAGCCAGACCCTGCAGGATAGCTGACATGAACATGTGAGGTGATCTGAGTGTTTCTTGATTCTGATGCAGAATGCAGATGTTTGAGGTCTTGGCAAAATACAGTTCAGAATAAGCTGCTGAGGGGTAGTTAACAGGAATCTTTGGAAACTGAATGCCCTTACTTCCTTCCTCCTAGGAGAACTTGGTTGTCACTTAGCATCAACTACACAAAACTCAGGTTTTACCATGAAGCACTTGACAGGATTTTCAGTTTATCAAGTGCAAAATTCTTCACAGGGAGAATCTTGAGAAGACCTTTTCTGACTTCACTGTCCCCTCCACTTGCTGAGAGTATGGCGCTGCTGGAAATTGCTTCAACCTGGTTCTCAAATGTATTGTGTCACTCTAAGCTCTATTTTAAAACAAATGAATTGGTGGAGAAAATTCTGTTCAGGTGAAGCCTAAGCATTTCCTTGAGGGGAAAAAAAAAGAAGGTCAAGTAAGGTTGAACTAGATGGATTTGATAAAGAGAGCTTTGTGCTATTTGCAAGCATTTACCAAATTTTAGAGCTGGAGCTTGGCTTTGCCATTGTGTATTAGTTCATGGTGCTTTCCAGGGAGGGTTGGTGTAGAGCTGTACAGAGACTGTATAAACACATGAATCCTAGCTGGGCTGTTGAAGTGGATGTTGTCAAACAGCAGGTGTATGCTTCCTTCATGGGGTCTGCTCTGGAGTCAGAAAAAGGACAGTAGTAAGGGAATGTAGGAAGGAAAGTTGCAGAGCAGTGAACTCCCTGTGTGCCCTGGGGGAGAAGACACCCAGCTCAGCCCAGTGATTTTTAGGATGTGCTTGTTCTCTGAAAGCCAGGAGAAGAATTTGTGTAAGGCTTTGCTTAAGCCCACTGGGGAGAAAACCACCAAAGACAGAAATGCCTTAAAAGTGCTGAAAGGTGTGAATTATTTTGACATAAATGGATTCAATGCTAAAAGAACAAAACAAACAAACTTCACTTAACCCAGTCTTTCACATAAGAATATGACACAATGTATATTGTCTTCATCCACTTGTTACTCAACACAGATGTGCTCTTGTGTGTTAGATATTTGTTTGGTGCAGGCCCATTTGACACTGGCTCCACTTTCTTTTCTGTAGTAACAGGGGGTATCACAGAGGAACAATTTCAGACACATCAACAGCAGTTAGTTCAGATGCAGAGGCAACAACTTGCTCAGCTGCAGCAGAAACAGCAGTCTCAGCATTCCTCACAACAGACACATCCGAAAGCACAGGTAAGGCCTCTGTTGTGTGTTGGTGTATACTGGTAGCCGCCTTTAGCTGCTGGCTGTGTTGCTCACCCCTCTCATAAGCTAAACAGAGCACCCCAGTCAAGAGGTTACATTTTAGAAGGGGTGTAGCATGCTTTAGTCAAGATACTTTTCCAGTTTGCTGTGTTGAGTGTGCCCTGAAGGCACCTTCTCAGAGAATCATAGAATGGAAGGGGTTGGAAGAACCTCCAGAGACTGAGTCTGACCCTACTGCCAAAGCAGGATCACCTAGGGCAGGTCACACAGGAATGCATCCAGATGGGTTTTGCAAGTCTCCAGAGGAGGAGACTCTACAACCTCTCTGGGCAGCCTGTTCCAGGACTCCAGCGCCCTCACAATGATAGAAGTTTTATGCTGTAGCTGGGACAGATACTGCTTTCATTTTTCTCTTTCAGACGAGATCCTGTTGGTTTAGTTTCTTGGCTTTCTTTAAAGTTACATGTCATGACTGCATTTTGAAAGGAAGAGCCTTCAAATCTAACTGTGTAGGTTGTATCCTCAGAGCTCCAGTCGGTGCAGGAATAGCCAGTGCTCTATCAAGTCATACTTGTGCACTGTTTTTATCCTCCTCCTTTGTATAAGTGCTCCAGAGAGACTTCTTGACTAAAACTGCTTCATGAGGTAATCTGTTCTGTTATGAACAGATGCTCAATGAATACTAAAAATTGGTAGCTTCTGAGAGGAAAAATGTTGGCTTGCATATTTAATGTGATTCTTTCCCCCTCATCATAGAATTAGTCAGGGTTGGAAGGGACCACAAGGATCATCCTAGTTCCACCCCCCCCTGCCATGGACAGGGACACCTCATACTAGATCAGGCTGGCCAGAGCCTCATCCAACCTGGTGTTAAACACCTCCAGGGACAGGGCCCCAACCACCTCCCTGGACAACCCATTCCAGGGCTTCACCACTTTTATGGTGAAGAACTTCTTCCTCATGTCCAGTCTGAATCTCCCCACCTCCAGTTTCATTCCATTCCCCCTAGTCCTATCACTACCTGATATCCTAAGAAGTCCCTCCCCAGCCTTCTTGTAGGCCCCCTTCAGATCCTGGAAGGCCACAATTTAGGTCACCTCTGAGCCTTCTTTTCTCCAGACTGAACAGCCCCAAGTGTTACCACTTCTAAAAGAATTCCATTTTCCCTCTGTAATACCTTGCAAGGGAAGAGTATATTTTTCTGTTGAGCTTAGATTTGTTAGTTAGTTACCAGCAAAACATAAAAGCTGTTGCTTCCTTTGAGTGGCTTAATTCTAAAATTGTCTGTGCTGTTTGCCCCTTCCCCTGTGTTGTGGTTGTTTAATCAAGGATTCTGTATTGGTGGTTACTTTTGTAGGTGTAAAGGCACAATATTTAAACAAAAGGGATTAATTCTGGGTTTTTAAGTCATTTCCTCAGGTAATATAAACTGAAGTTGCAGAGTGATACATACCACCATTTCAGGGTGTCTTCCCAATGCTTGCCATTCTCTCGGAGAAGCTGGGCTGTGTGCTGCCAGAACACAGTGGGCATTTGCTCTGGTACAGACTTCTCCATGAGAGTTAAGGTGCCATAACTACTGAAAGGTCTCCAGACTTGCAGGGTAATTGCTGCCTGGAGATAGAAGACAGAAGTAAGTTTAAGGCACAGTTGTTTTCTTAAAAGAGGCGTCTTGAACACAGTCATAGAATGGTTTGGGTTGGAAGAGACAGTAAAGATCATATAGTTCCAACCCCCCTGCTGTGGGCAGGGCCACTTCCTGCTAGGTTGCTCACAGCCCCATCCAGCCTGGTCTTGGACACTTCCAGGGAGGGAGCATTTACCACTTCTCCGGGCAATCTGTTCCAGTGCCTCACCACCCTCATGGTGAAGAATTTCTTCCTAATGTCTAATCTAAATCCACCCCCTTTCAGTCTGTAACCATTAGTCCTTGTCCTTTCACTACACTCCATGACAGACAGTCCTCCCCAGCTTTTCTGTAGGCCTCCTCTAAGTACTGGAAGGCCTCTGTGAGGTTCTCCCAGATCCTTTTCCAGGCTGAACCAAGACATCATCAAAGTGGTGTCGTGCCAAGAAGTGCATTTGCCGTGGAGGCTGTTGGGCAACACTTACTCTGCACTCACTTGGGTGCCCATTTTCAAGTTCTCATCAGGCTTGTGATGTGGAAATACTTAATGTTATGATAAATTTGATTACATTTAGATGATGTGTGTGTTTATTTGCTGGTAATTGTGTGCATTGCAGCAATCTTAATGCAGTAATTTATTTTCTAGTTGGCTATTAATAAATGTAGAAACGTGTGTGTGTGTTGTTTTTATTCCCCCAGGGCTCCAGCACCTCTGACTGCATGTCAAAAACACTTGATTCAGCCAGCGCCCACTTTGCTGCATCCGCAGTGGTCAGTGCCCCCGCTCCAAGCCGCAGTGAGGTCCCGAAGGAGCCAGCCACCAGCCACAACAATATCAATGGTGTTGTCCAGCCTTCAGGTGATGATTGCTTACAACTCCTGCTCTAGTCTGAGCCCAGACTGAGCTCTTCTCTAATTTCTACAACCCTATTTAATAAACAATAAACATTTCAAATCTATTAATTGTGGTACATTAAATATTGTTCTTTAAAACTCCGTGGTGCGTTGGCATGTGGGTTGGTACAGTCGTAAAACCACCAAGTGCCTTTTTTTTTTGGTGGGCTTTTATCCTCTAATGATCTGTTAAGATGAAAAGCGTAAGCAACAGCACTTTAAAAACAGTGTGAATGTGTAGTTAAAAAAAAAATCAATTGCTTAAAGCATGGTTAAGTACTTTGAGGAGGAAATAGAAAGTTGCCACGCTGTCCTAGGTTGGCCCCAGAGGTGGGCGATGCCTCATCCCTGCAACCATTCCAGGTCAGGTTGGCTGGGGCTCTGAGCAACCTGCTCTAGTTGCAGATGTCCCTGCTGATTGCAGGAGGGTTGGACTGGATGAGCTTTAAAGGTTCTTTCCTACCCAAACCAGTCTGGGATTCTTTTTGGCCATTGTCTCACTTGTGTATTCAGACTAAAACATAACCAATTAACTACGGTTTAATGGCCATGGTGATGCTATGTCAGTGGTTGGACTTGATGATCATAGAGGCTTTTTCCAACCAAAACAATGCAATGTTTCTCTTTCTAGCAGTTCTTCTGAAGCTACTGTAAGTTTCAGGTCTCACTGCATTTGAGATTCCTCCCAGATACAGGTGGAAGTGTAGCCCTTGGCATTCACCATGTTGCCCCCACCCCTGCTCCCAAACCTCCCTTGTTAGGGGGCAGCTGTGGCAGGGGTGCTGGTTTAGGAGCCATGTTGCTGAGAAACAAGTGCTGTTTGCCATGTGACTGCCCTAACAAATGAAGGGCTTTTAGAGTAACTCCTTGTTTTAACAGCTAATGATGTGATTAGTTTTATAGACCTTCTGCCAGGCTGGGTTAATGATAATATGAAACAAATAGAGGGAGAAAAAGCACGGCTGAATAAAATCAATACACTGGAACAGTTCCAGGAGAGGACAAGAGCTCTCTCTGTGTATTCTCTTAAGATGCTATCTGGGAGGGTGTTGCTGGAAGGGTGTGAGATCAGGCTGGTGGCAATGCACCATGCTGATGGAAAGCATGGTGTTTTCAGGGACAAGAGCCTGGGGGCAAAGGTATATAGTTCCTTTGCCACCAAAGTTGGGACAGTGAATAGCTGGGATACCACAATGAGATCGGAGACCCTCTGGTTTGAATGTACACTGTGAAACCTCAAGTTTCTCAGAACTCAGGAGTGCAAACAGAGCAGTGCAGCATAATCTGAGAGGAGTTCTCTACTTTGAGCCTTAGATCTCTAACTTTGCTCCCCACAAGCTCTTTATGCTGCCTGCAGAACAGCGTAGGAGGTGAGGAGGTGTAAATTTGGTTCCACCATTGATCTCTGAGGCTGCCCAACTCAGTTTACTTCTGTGGGGAGTGTTGCCCTTAGAATTTAAAGTACCTAAAATGAGGTGTATGGAGAGTTGGTCATTGTAAAAGTCCTTTGTCTTACAGCAGCATCTTTCACCTTCTGATCTTGTGAATGCAAAACCCCACAAACTATTTCTAACTCCAGCTAGAAAGATTTGTGATCTGCTGCTGTGTATTTTGAATTAACAACATTTCTCTTCTCGCAGGAACTTCTAGAACTTTGTACTCCACCAACATGGCTTTATCATCCAGCCCAGGGATTTCAACTGTACAGCTCGTAAGGACAGTGGGCCACACCACCACAAACCACTTAATCCCAGCCTTGTGCACAAGCAGCCCTCAGACGCTCCCCATGAACAATTCTTGCCTGACCAATGCCGTGCACCTCAACAACGTCAGCGTTGTCTCTCCAGTCAATGTGCATATCAACACAAGGACTTCAGCCCCATCGCCAACAGCCTTAAAACTTGCCACAGTTGCTGCCAGTATGGACAGAGTGCCAAAGGTAACTCCTAGCAGTGCCATCAGCAGTATAGCAAGGTGAGTCTGAAGAGCACATTTGGCAGATGAACCGCCATGTAATTTGCCTTGGGTTTAGGCACCAGTAGCTTTGGTCAGCCTGCGTTGTGTTTGAAATAGCTGCAGTTTAACCCCTCTGATTTGTCCCTTCACATGCAGCACTTTGGTATAGATTCCATCAAACTCTCCTCATGTTCTCCCCACAACTGTCTGTACCCATACTGTGTTAGATATTTAGAATCACAGACCTTGAAGCTCATCAAGTTCAATTATGAATCTGGCACTGCCAGGTCACCACTTAACCATGGCCCTCAGCATCACATCAGTGTGGCTTTTCAATCCCTGCAGTGATGGGAACTCCACCGCTGCCCTGGGCAGCCTGGTCCAGGCTTTGACAACCCTTTGGGGGAAGAAACTGTTCTTCATGTCCAACATAAACCTTCCCTGGTGCAACTTGAGGCCATTTCCTCTCATCCTGTTGCTTGTTCCTTGAGAGAAGAGACCAACCCCCAGTGGCTCCAACCTTCTTTCAGGGAGTTGAGAGCCAGGAGGTCTCTCCTCAGTCTCGTTTTCTCTAACATTCATGTCAACAATGAGCTGTGTGCCAGCCTGCAGCATACCTGTACAGCTGGATACTCACTCATTGAACAGCAGCATGATGATTTTGAGATGCTTAGGAGATGGTTGACAGGAGTGGCAGGAGCTTGCAGTTGGCTGAGCTTTCTCAAAATGACAATATCTGGGCTTTAAGTCTGTGCTGTATGATGTTTACAAAAAAAGTCACATTTGTTTATGAATCAGAAAAGAAAAAAATGGCTATCACAGTATCACAGTATCACAGTAACTAAGGTTGGAAGAGACCCCAAGGATCATCAAGTCTATTGCTATTAGCAAATGTGCCTTATTATTTCATAATGCATCTGGAGAGATTAAAAAAAGAGCTTGGGGGGGGCAATGCCATGCTAAAATGAATACATTGAGATATTTTTAGGTATTTTCAAGGTATTTTTTAAGGTGTTTGTATTATTTAAAGGTGGTTTTTAGGTATTGTTAAATTAGCAGTCGTGCTTCAAAGCATACTTCTGTGTCATGAGTGTATTTAGTCAGAGAGGTGTGGAAGGCTACAGAGATGCTGAGGAGCCTGGAACATCTCTGTGAGGCAGAAAGGCTGAGAGCCCTGGGTCTGTTCAATGTGGAGAAGAGCAGCCTGAGGGGGGGATGATCTCAGTGATCAGCAAGAGCTAAAGGGTGGGGGGCAAGAGAATGGGGCCAGACTCTTTGCAGTGGTGCCTAGTGAGGACAAGGGGCAATGGGCACAAGTTGGAACCCAGGAGGTTTTATCTGACCTTGAAACTGTGTTTCTAGGTTATGCGTTAAGGTTTCTCCCTGATCCTTGGAACTGTAAAATCATTTTGGTTGGAAAATGCTTTTAGGGTTATCAAGTTCAACCATTCTCCCTGATCCTTAGAACTGTAAAATCATTTTGGTTGGAAATGATTTTGAGATTATCAAGTCCAGCCATTCTCTGACTCTACCAAATCTGGTGCTGAACCTCGGCACCACATCTCTGTCACTTTGAAACCCCTCCAGCGACGGGGATTCAACCACCTCCCTGGGCAGCCTGTGCCAGTGTTTGAGAACCCTTTCAGTCAAGAAATTTCTTCTGATACCCAACTTAAACCTCCCCTGGTTCAACTTAAGACCATTTCCTCTTGTCCTGTCAGGTGTTACTAGGGAGAAAAGACAGACCCCCACCTGACTACATAACCTTGGGGATAGCAGCTGTGTGAAAGCAGGCAGTGCCTGTAAGAAAGGATGAGAGGAAACGCTGCTGTCCCAGCTGTAACCGTTGCCTGTTTCTCTTGTTGCAGAGAGAACCATGAACCAGAACGCCTGGGTTTAAATGGCATAGCAGAGACCACAGTAGCCATGGAAGTGACATAACCTCAAAGCAGTGTCCCCACCTGTGCTAATGGTGTGCTCCTTTCTATTCCAACTGAATGCAAAATGCAGCACTCTGTGGATCACAGAGAACTCAAATGGACCTAAATGGACTATGGTTGTATCGTGTATTAAGTCGATATATAATGTAAATTTTGTAAAATTGGGAAAATCACTACCTTGTAAAATAGTTTTATTTGTATCATCAATATTATTTCTGTTACTTGAATAGTAGATATTCATCATCATGCTTTTGCACTTGAATTTGCAACTGAATGGATTAAAAAAAAAAAAGAAAAATAATTCTTTAATGGGATCATGAGCATGAAATGGGATCCTGCATCACTTGTTTTAACTATTTATTTTGCCATGTTTACATTTTGTATCTTGTACAAATAAATCCAACTTTGTGTCTAAAAAAAAAAAAAGAAAAAAAAAAAAAGAGGAGGAAAAAAAAAAAGTTAAAAGATTCATAGCTAGGAGACAAAAATTCTTGTAATTTTTTTCTAAAGGAAATGTAAAGTTTTCACTTGGTTCATTTTGTTTCACAATTTGACTAGATGGACTTTTTGGTAAATACTCTAGTGGCATTTCACTGTCCAATATGAAGTTCAAGGCAAAATAGTATTTTCTATTACTGTGCAGGGGAAAGGGATGGATCGATACATGCAAATTTAATGTAGTAACTCACTTTTTTTTCCATATATTTTGAATGTATATTTCTATTTATAATACCAGTTTATAAAAAATAATTACACAGGAAAAAACAAACAAACAAACAAACGAAAAAAAAAAAAAAGGAGGAAAAAAAAAAACAAAAAAAAGCAAAAAAAAAAAACACAAAAAAGAAAAAAATTAAAAACAAAAAAAAAAAAAAGGAAAGAAAGGAAAAAACAAACCACACACACAAAAAAAAAAAGCCAACCAACTGACTAGGAAAATTCTGCATCTAGCACATGGCCAAGTGTGCAGAGCTGAGCAAATTTTCAACCTGAGGACATTGTATCGGCAGACTGCGTATTCTAACCGGCTTTCAAACTGTAACACACCACGTAAAGGATATTTTACCAGGTATGTATTGCATTATATATCATTGCAATAAGGAGTTATTTGGATGTCTAGCTATCGAGCCATCCCAGGTGGTGGGGCGGGGTGGGGAGGGAGGGTTGTGGCAAGATTGTCTTTTCCATTCTGGCGAGTTTTCCTGTGGCTCCAAGGCAAGTAACGGGTTGGAAAAAGTCTGACTGTAAGCGTTGGACACCTTGGTAGTGTAGTGTTTTAGTGACTTTTTTTATACGGTTCTTGTACATTAGATACGTGTAGTGGTGTTTCAGAATGTTTGTTTATGCACTAGTTCAGACAACTTTCCCTGTTACTTGTTCTTGATAAGTGAAAACTGCAGGGAAATAAAAATACATATCAAAACATGGACATGGTGCATACGTGGTTATTTCACAAGGTGCAAGCAGGGTGAGCTTTAGAGCCCGGCAGTCGTCTTCTCATAGCTTCATAGAATGGTTTGGAAGGGACCTCAAAGATCATCTAGTTCCAAGCTCCCTGTCGTGGGCAGGGACACCCTCCACTAGAGCAGGTTGCTTAAGGCCTCTTGATGGTTTTGGCCAAAGCATAAGCTTCCTCAGAGATGGCCCTTTCTGTGGTTATCTCCTGTGGCAGGGGAGGGATGAGCTGCTGGACCCAAGACCTGGCAGTAACCAGCACCAGGCAGTTTCTTATTCTGCCACGCAAACATCAGGTGTTCCTTAGGGGGAATCCTTTGGATTTTCCGCTGTTTGGTTTTCCACCTGGAATTTGGATCACTTTTTTTGTATTTCTTATAAATCATTGAGTGGCTGAGGTTGGAAAGAACCTCAGGATAAGGTCTGGTCCAGCCTCTTTCCCCCTGGGAAAGTCAAGAGCTGTTTGCCTCATATTATGCAGTCAGTGTATTTTTCCTCTTGGCTTTTCATATAAAGAGCTGTTTTGAATCCAAGCTGTGTTTAACCGTGTTTTTGTCTTACATTCTGTAAGTTAGAAGTTCTGACAGTAAAAAACGCAGAGCTTTAAATACCAGCAGCTTGTCAGGAGCTCGAGATGGCTAAATTTATCTATTTTTTGCTTAACTGATGTTTTATTTCCTATTCAGTGTGAAGTCTGCAAAGAGAGAGGCTGATAGATTGTATCTGTGTAGAATAGCCACAGGAAACCATGGCATGGCAGTTGTCCCTACCTTGGTCAGGAGAGGTGTGGTGGCTCAGCACCAGGAGAGGCACCTCTGCAATGTTCTTTCTGCACCAGGCCTTCACTGAATCTGCTGCTCCTGACAAATTGTTCTCTCCATGTGCATGATCTCTTCACCTGTGTCTAAGGTTTGCTGTAGAACTGGGTTCCTTTCCTGGGATAATTACAACCTGTGTAGGCTGAAGGATGAATGATTATTTTTATTAATTTAATTTTATTTAGAAAGCAGAATTGTTGCAAAATTAAGTCTGAAAAAGAGAAAAGAAGTTAATCTCCTTGGTAAACAAAAATAACCTTGCTTCTCTGATGCATCCCCAAAACCCTTTGGGAGGTTTAGGGACAATGTGAAATCATTTCATAGGGTAATCACAGAGTGGTTTGGGTTGGAAGGAGCCTTAAAGATCATCTAGTTCCAACCCCCTGCTGTGGGCAGGGACACCTCCCACCAGACCAGGTTGCTCAAGGCCCTATTCAGCGTGGCTTTGAACACTTCCAGGCTTGGAGCCTCCACAGCTTCTCTGGGCAACCTGTTGCAGTGCCTCACCACCCTTGTGATGAAGAATTTCTTCCTCTTGTCTAATCTAAATTGAGTTTCTTCCTGAAGCCATCACCCCTCGTCCTGTCACTAGCTTTGTACCCTTAGCAAACATCAGTAGCCAAGCTCTGGGGTACAGACTCTTCTCACAACAAACGGACATCAGGTTCATGGGAAATTGGACCCAAAATGTCTCTAAAGTTGCTGTGTGTCCCTGACTTGGTGTAGCCTAATCCTCAGCTAATTGCTTCAAAAACCTTTAGCTGCAGCTTCTAACTTCTAATGGATTGTGGAAGAGTGTGAGGCGGAGCAAAGGATTCCATTAACTGCAGGGACTGTGGTGGGAAGTGTGCTGGCTGCTGAGTAAGCAGGGTTAGCACTGAAGCAGCTTGCTTCAGAGTAGAACTGTGAGAGGTCATCTGAGGAATTTCTGGCTATTAATTGTGAGCCTCCAGTGAGGAATAATGCTGAAATCCTTATTAAATAAAGAGTCAAGGAAGAGAGTGCTGCTGGAAAGTCTTCTACTTCCTCCTGATGCTGGTGGCAGTGGGGAATACCAGCAACTGAGCTGGTTTTGTGTGATGAGGATATGGCCACCTTCTGGAACTCCCTTTGATGGACATCATGCATGTCTGCAACAGCATCTGAATAGTGACTTCTGCTTTATTACATGTTGGGGAGTGTTGTTCAATAATACTGGGGAGGGCCTTGAGTAAGCTGGTCTAGTAGGTGGTGTCCTTGTCCATGGCAGAGGCTTTGGAACTAGATGATCTGAGGTCCCTTCCAACCTAAACCATTCTGTGATTCTATGATACCAGACTGCATGTGTCATGTGCAGAGATGCCCTTTAAATATCACCCTAGAAAATGCTGATTATTCTGCTGCTGCTGTTGATCTATTTAATCTACAGATTGACTGGAGTTTGGGTACATGTTTAATAGTAGCCATCTTGTTTCCAATTCTGCTGCAGGGCTTTCCGGACAACATCCTATTCTCTTCACAACTGTCCCTTTTCCTTCCCCCTCCAGGGCAGATTGTGTGTGCAGGTTTCCCCCACCCCATGAACATCAAGACTGTTACTGTAGCCCTTTGGGTTTTCCTGAGACTCTGAGACTCCTTTTCCTTCCCTTGTAGCCCATTGCCCTGTCTCCTTTGTAGAGAATCACAGGAATGCTTCCATAGGGTGAGTTTTGAAGCGGTGCAGGTTCCCAGGTGGTGACCGATTCATGCCAAGGTGGACTCAGCATCATGGTGGCAGTCGTCAGCCTTCCTCTTGGTTTCCAGTGCTATTCAGGAGGAACTGCTCAGACCTTCAGAGTTGCCTGGCAGAAATTCACATCACCAAACAGGAAAGCTCTGGAGGCTACAGCAAACTGAATACCCTTTAGAGAGGACTGTCATCTCAACAGACTTCCTGGATTTGACTTCAGTGAAAAGGTTTCAGATCTCACTCACTTGTTCTAGGCTTTGTACTGTTCGGACCCTGAAGGATGGAAAATAACCTTCATAAATTAAAGCATGTCTTGACAGGTAACTGCTGCTTGGGAAAGATGCCTCTAACAGGGAGAGGAGATGCTCCCTGTGCAGCAGCAGAGCCGGGCACTAGAAGGATCAGCTGTTAAGAGTTCACATTTGAACAAAGGCAGGTGGTGGATAACTGCTTCTCATCTAACCAGCTGGTGATGTGGAGAACATTACACAGAGGCCATGGCTGGCCGTGGGCCAAAGCAACCCAGGGCCAGTTCATCTGTCAGGAAAGACATCCAGACCAGTAAACAAGTGGTGTGCTGGTGTGTGGAGCCTGCTGTGGACCACTTGTACCTGAGAAGCACAAAGAACAGGGGAAAGAACAGGCAGTTTTGGGGTAAGGGCAGCATTCCTTGAAGCCATGGTAGATCCACAGTGAGTGCTGCTGTGCCTCCCGGCACATCCTTCTGTGAGCTGGCTGAAGGTAGCTGCATCCTCACTGACACTGTGAAGGAGAACCTAGGAGTACCAGCTCAGTGCCTGCAGTGAGGTGATGTGAAGCCCTCTCCTGTCCTTAAAGTGGTTTGATGGTTACCATTCTCCTCTGGTGATAGGCACTACCCCATACAATATTGCCTAATTTGAGAATGTTTGTTGCTGAAGGGCCTACCTGGAGGAAAAGGCAGTGTCAGGTTAAGGTCCCTGTTTTCTCAGTGACTTGCTTGTTTCCACATCACCAAGTGTATCTTGAAATACAGTCTGGGAGTGTTTTGGATTATTTTCAGAGAATTGTTTCACTTGGAAAAGATCTTTCAGATCATCAAGTCTAACCATTCTCCAACTCTGCCAAGGCTGGGGCTAAACTATGTCCTTCAGCACCACCTCTCTGTGGCTTTTAAACACCTCCACAGATGGGGATTCAGCCACCTCTCTGGGGAGCCTGTTCCAGCTTTTTAGAAGCTTCTTGATTGAAAGGATTCTTATGTCCAACCTAAGCCTCCCCTGGTGCAGCTCAAGGCCATTTTCTTTTGTCCTGTCACTTCTTCCTTGGGAGAAGAGACCAAACCCCACCTGGCTCCAACCTCCTTTCAGAGACTTGTAGAGCCAGAAGGTCTCCCCTCAGCCTCCTTTTCTCTAAGCTGAACAACCCCAACTCCTTCAGTTGCTTCTCACCAGACCTCTTCTCCAAACCCTTCACCAGCTTCATTGCCCACTCCAGCCCCTCACCATCCTTGGCGTGAGTGGCCCAAAACTGAACCCAGTACTCAGGGTGTGGCCTCACCAGTGCCAAGTACAGGGGGTGCAATTCCTGCCCTGGTCCTACTGGCCACTATTGTTGATTGAGGCCAGGATGCTGGTGGCATTCTTGGCCACCTGGGCACATGCTGGCTCCCCCATTTTAATGGTGTAATCTCAAAACTGATGCAGAGTGCCCCTGCAAGTTAACTTCTGCAATGAACTGAACCCTGTTAAATCACAGTCTGGATTGTCACCCAGTAACCACAGCTTTAATTAAACAAAACAAAAACCAGCAAAGCAAGTAGTAGAGCTGGACTGAAATTTAAAAGGGAAAAAGTGAAGCAACTGAGCTGCTTCCTGCCCATGGGTTATGTCCAGTCCTTGGGTCCTTTCTCCACATCTTTCTCTGAATATCAACATCTTCCCATTCTTGGTCTATATGCAGTGGGAAATGGTAGTCCAACTGCAGTAATTGTGGTGCAACCCAGTGTCCCTCCCCAGCCTCAGACCAAGTGGATGTATGGGTGTGAAGAGACACCACAGCCCACAATCTGTGCAGAAAATCTTGCAGATGTCTTTAGCCTGCACCTCAGTTATGCTGTTTGTTTGTTTGTTTGTTTTTCCTGAAATTCCCTTTTTCCCCCATGACAAAAAAAGGGAAAATCTGCTCAGTCCAGTCTGGTCTCAATTCATTAGCCACTGGTTAAACTCTAATACAAATGTAATTACACAGGGAGGATAATGGAGAAAGATCAATTAGAGAGCAAGGGGCAAATGAAGGAGGGAGGCAACTAATTAAGGCTGTGCTCTAGCAGATAAAATTGTTGACAGAAGAGATCTACCTGCCTAAAATCCTTCTGTCTCAGGGGAGCGCACGACCACTTATTTAGAGGTCTGAGACAGAAGGAGAGAACTCTGCCCACAGCACCATACCTGTTCTGGAGAGCTCTGTTAAGCAGTAAACCCAAATTTGTTCTGTGCTGAACTCTGCATAGGACAGCAGCAAGAGGTTCCTGGGGCAGAAGGCAATGAACGGACCAAGGCACAATCGTTAACGCTCCCAAAACCTCAGCAGCAGTTCAAACTGGTCTTTGATGGGGATGCAGAGCCCTGCAATGTAGCCCTAAGGTTCCACCCCCCGCCCACCTCTGGGGCCGGGCTGGTGGCAGCTGGCTGTGAAGTGACTGCAGCTTGGTGCTTGCTTTCCCACCATGGCCGTTCGTGCCTGGCTGAGCGTTCCTGAATTAATGTGATTTCACTGAACCCTGCCCTGGGGACAAAGCCCTGCTCAAAATAACATCGGCACCCATCTTCCTGACAATGATCTGAGCAGACGAGTCAGCCGGGTTTAAATCAACAGCTGTGTAAGTGACACCAGAAGATGGCATCGTCTGCCCGTGGTGGTGGTTAACTCTTTCTGGAGCCTCACCCCCAGCGGTGGGAGCGAGGGGGGGGTGACAATGCACACAATGAAATCCGATGTGGAGGCTTTGGGGTGTGTGTGTTTTGTTTACTTGGTTGTGACTTCTACAATAGCTTTATCGCATCTCATAGTTCAGGAAGACATGAGGGGAAAAAAAATTTCACTGTGAGGGTGACAGAACACTGGAGCAGGCTGCCCAGGGGTGTTGTGGAGTCTCCCTCTCTAGAGATATTCAAACCCTGCCTGGATGTGTTCCCCTGTGGTCTGGTATAGGTGATCCAGCTCAGGCAAAGGGGGGGGTTGGACTGGATGATCTTTCAAGGTCCCTTCCAGCCCCTCACTTTCCTGTGATTTCCCCTCTAAGTTACAATCCCTTTCTTCAGGTTTTTTATTGAGTAACCCAAATGCAAGGGTTGTTAACTTGGAAAAACATTTTGAGTGTTGAAGTCCCAACACTTTGGCACTAAGTGGTAAAAATCAATCTATTTCTTTTTAGCAAAGCTATGCTTTATAGGTGGGTGACCACGCTGGGTATGACTGTGCATGATGTTAATAATTTATGTGAAGGTTGAGATTTATGTGTATACTTTATAGATATACTTAGAAGTAAGTGTTTTGGAAATAAGAAGAGGTGGCTGCTCTCAAGCTCCCTGCCAGCACAGCCCAGACAGTTCTGATAGAGTCTCTTGAGTGGTTCCAAATCTGACTTTTCAGAACAGAGCCCCCATGGCCCCTGGTCCCCAAAGAATCTTGAGCTTGCTGAGCAAAGGAAATGCTGCTTCTAGGATAATCATCTTGGAGGCCAGTGTGACTCGTGCAGGCCCTAGAGATTTTGCTGTGTAGATATTCCCCTCTGCCTGGATAAATGGTCATGTAGCCCAGTCTCCCCTGAACCACAGATCTGTTTCCCTACCTTTGGTGATGCAGGTGAGATGGTGTCTGTATCTCAGCTCTCTTTAGCTGCCTTCTCAGCACTCTGTAGCTCATGTTGGGGCCTTATTCTTCAGTCTTTGGCTTGCTTTATTTTCACTCCTGTTAAACACTTTATAGCCAGTCTTTGTAAACATGTCTTCTGGTGTCAGTGGGACATTGACCATCCTGAACATTTAGAACTGCTTTTTGTCATGGAGGTCCCTAACCCTTTTGGTACTTCCTGGAAGAAATCCTTTGGCACCATTTCTCAGCACTGATGACACGAGCTTATCATCAAACTTCATCTTGGTGAGTGTTGTTGAGACACCGGGATCAATGGAAGCTACATTAAAGCTGCTCTCGCTGCTGGCAAGTTGTGCCCCTGGCCAGCGCTGGTGTCTGCTCATTGTGCTGATTTGTTAAGGACAGCAGAAATTCAATCTTGTTAGTTTTTCTCCTGAAGCTCCTTCATGGCTCCAAGAATGAGCTCTGGAGCTCAGAAGCAGTGAAAGGAAGCGATGTTCTCTTGTCACTGTGGATAGGAAACTGGCTTTTCAGTTCTGAAAAACCAGGCATCTTTCCCCCTATTTCTGTGGGACCACCCCTCTGTCCCAGTCCAGGTTCTGCTGCTGTTCAGAACCTCATGGTCTCTTCTTGGTTTGCCTGAAAAGCTGGGTCAGTCAGCTGTCAAACCATGTCCAATCTGCCAGGGTGATCAAAACACCTCATCTTCAGATGGAACCTCCTGGGTTCCAGTTTGTGCCCCTTGCCCCTTGTTCTGTTGCTGGGCACCACTGACAAGAGTCTGGCCCCATCCTCTTCCGCCCATGGGCCCTTTAGCTCTTGCTGAACGTTGCTCAGATCCCCTCTGGGGCTGCTCTTTTCCAGGCTCCGCAGCCCCAGGGCTCTCAGCCTTTCCTCCTCACAGAGATGCTGCAGGCCCCTCAGCATCTGCATTAGCCTCCACTGGACTCTTTCCAGTAGTTCCCTGTCTCTCTTGAACCGAGGAGCCCAGAACTGGACCCAGTACTCCAGCTGTAGTTTGACTAGGGCAGAGTAGATTTGGAGAAGAATCTCCTTTCTCCTGCTGGCCACACTTTTCTCAGTGCACCCCAGGAGACCATTTGCTTTCTTGGCCATAAAGCCATATTGCTGACTCGTAGGAAACTTGTCCACCAGCACTCCCAGGTCCTTCTCTGCAGAGCTACTTCCTAGAAGGTCAAATCCTGGCCTGTACTGGTACAGGGAGTTGTTGTTCTCCACGTGAAGGACCCTACACCTGTCCATGTTGAACTTCATGAGGTTCCCCTCCACCCAGCTCTCCAGCCTGTCCGTATCTGGCTGAATGTCAGCAAAGCCTGATGGGGTGTCAGCCACTCCTCCCAGTTTGGTATCATCAGCAAACTGGCTGAGGGTCCACTCTGTCCCTTCATTCAGTTCACTGATGATGTCTCAGACATGAAAGACATTAATAACCCTGATGTTTACTATTGCATCAGGGGAGTACAACTGCTCCTCTGTATTTTCATAGCTCATATGTTACATGAACTGTAAATCAAACCTTCCATCAGGCAGCTAGAGCAGCCGGGAAGGAGCTCACCAGCTTCTGGAGGTCCTGATCACTCCTGAATCTGGCTGAAAACAAATGTCCCTAGGAGGCTGCTTAAGCAGTAATCTGGTAATATGTATTGAAGCCAGCAGCTTTGTGCTCAAAAGGTATTGTGTACAGGGCAGACAATGTGATATTGTTTGTGACAAAACTGCTAAGAAAAGGTGGCTCTGCAGTGCCTTCTCACTGATTGCAGATTACACCTCCTTTAGCTGGGAAAGAGTTTTGCTGTCTTGCTCCAAAATGAGCTCTTGATAATGGAGAAAGATCAGGATTAATTCATCCAAAGGGTTGTCATTTATGACTAAGCCCTTACTTGTCATGACTAACAAATTTGCTATTCAGGGTAAAAGCTTGAAACAGAAGAGAAATAAAAGGGCCAGAGAACTGGTAACCCAGGGGAATCAATCCCATTACATAATAACCTCTTATCACATGCTGCACACTGCTAATGCTCCCCCATGGAATGGCTTTTAGGGAGGCCTTGAGAGCCTTTGTAACCAGCCTGCTCCCATCCACACTGGGGAACCAGCACAACTCCTGTGACTCGAAGAATAGGAAGTCTCTATAGAAAGGCTGGTGAGCTGGCCACTGTCATCTTAATTGTGTGACTGAGGCTAATTGAATGCATCTGGTCCTCTCTGCTCTTTGGAGAAAACTGGTTTCAGGATTTATTTGGAGCTGCTGAAAACTGCATGTTTCCAGAAGACACCAGTGCTGCATTCACAGAATCACAGAATGGTGGGGGTTGGAAGGGACCTCTGAGGATCATCTTGAAAGCTGTTTGGCATTCTGGTCAACAGCTAACTGAGTAAGAGCCAGCAGTGTGCTCAGGTGGCCAAGAAGGTCAACAGCATCCTGGCCTGGAGCAGCAACAGTGTGGCCAGCAGGATCAGTGTCCGGTTCTGGGCCCCTCAGTTTAGGAAGGATGTTGACTTGCTGGAACGAGTCCAGAGAAGAGCAACAAAGTTGGTGAGGGGTTTGGAACATAAGCCCTACGAGGAGAGGCTGAGGGAGCTGGCGTTGCTTAGCCTGGAGAAGAGGAGACTCAGGGGTGACCTTATTACTCTCTACAACTACCTGAAGGGAGGTTGTAGACAGACGGATGTTGGTCTCTTCTCCCAGGCAAGCAGTACCAGAACAAGAGGACACAGTCTCAGGCTGTGCCAGGGGAGGTTCAGGCTGGATGTTAGAAAGAAGTTCTATACAGAAAGAGTGATTGCACATTGGAATGGGCTGCCTGGGGAGGTGGTGGAGTCGCCATCACTGGAGGTTTATAGGAGAAGACTTGACAGGGTGCTTGGTGCTGTGGGTTAGTTGCTTGGGCGGTGTTGGATTGGTTGATGGGTTGGACGCGATGATCTTGAAGGTCTCTTCCAACCTGGTTTATTCTATGTATTCTATGTATCAGGGCAGTGATAGTGCCCTTGTACTCAACACTGGTGAGGCCACACCTCGAACACTGGGCTGTTTTGGGCCACTCACTACAAGAAGGACGTTGAAAGGCTGCAGCATGTCCAGAGAAGGGCAACAAAGCTGGTGAAGGGTCTGGAAAACAGGTCTAGTGAGGAGCAGCTGAAAGAACTGAGGGTGCTCGAGGTAGCTTGAAGGGAGACCTCATTGCTCTCTACACTCCCTGAAAGGAGGTCGGAGCCAGGTGGGCATCGGTCTCTTCTCCCTAGTATCAGATGATAGAATGAGAAGAAATGGCCTGGAATTGCACAAGGAGAGGTTTAGAATTGGATATTTGGAAAATTTTCCTCACCAAAGGTCACTGAACGCTGGAGCAAGCTGCCAGGGAGGCAGTGGAGTCCCCATCCTTGGAAGTGTTTGAAAGACATTTGCATGAGTTGCTTAGGGACATGGTCTAACGGCTGTGTACAGGGAGATGTCAGGTTTTGGTTGGACTCAATGGTCTTGAGGTCTTTTCCAACCAGGCAATTCTATCATCTAGTCCCACTCCCCTGCTAGAGCAGGATCACCCAGAGTAAATCACCCAGGAACACATCCAGGCAAGCAATGAATGCCTCCACAACCTCTCTGAGCAGCCTGGTCCAGTGCTCTGCCAGCCTCCCAGTGAAGAATTTTTTTCCCTTCAAGCAGTCTGGCTGCTTGCAAGGAGAAAATGATGGAGGATGAGGAGATCACTTGTGGTACATTAGGCCATTCCAAACACCTTTGATGCAGTGAAATGAGCTAGCCCTGGAATAGGGATGGGCAAGCTGCAGGTATTTTTAGCAGGTAAGGAAGAAGCATTGTCAAGGAGTGAGGGAGGAGGAGGAGGTCATCAACCCTGATGCTTTGGAACATGTTCCAGACACTGTTTCTCCCAGATGCTGATTCACAGACTGCAGGGTGTCAAACTTCTTGTAAATCCAACAAGGTCAAAGCATCCCAGCTCTGCCTCACAGAAACCCAAGGGTAACGCAAGCGGGAGTGCTGCCATGGCAGCCCCGCGATAGAAATCCTTTACCCCGGTTACAGACCTGCCTTCTTCCTCCAGTCCTTGTTTTACCTGAGAGCACAGCAGCCGCAGCTGGAGGCCTGATCTATAACCTTAAAAGCGGAGCTGAGACAAGCAGGTGGAAGCGAATTACCTGCGTTTCGGCTCGACGGTCCCCCCAACACCGACTCAAAGCACAGCCCTCACCCGGGGGTGCAGGGCACCGTACCTCTAAATCACCAAGGAAGAAGAGCTGCCCTGGGTGCTGAGGAAGAGCTGGCGGGGGAGAGCCGCCTGTCCTCTCCCCTCTCTCTTTCTCCCTCCTTTACGCCGTGGCGGGGTGGGCGCCGCGGAGGGGGCGCCGCGGGGGCCGTTGGCAGCCGTTAGGGGCCGTTGGCGCCCACACCTGCCGCGAGGACTACGCCTCCCGGCAGCCCCCGCGTTGGGGTGCGCTGAGGCGGCGGAGCCCCGGGGCCGTAGGGGGGCTCGGGCGGGTTGGGCTCGGCTCCGTTCCGCACCGCCCCTCCTCTCTCATTCCCTCCTTCCCTCCCGCCCCGCGCAGCCGCGCCGGTCCGGCGGGGGGGCCGAGCCAGGGAAACGCGGCGGCTGCCGGCTCTGAGGAGCGGCTCCTCGCCCCGCCCGGTCGGCGGCTGCAGGAGGGGGCGTCTGCGGCACCTGCCCGGTGGAGCGGTCCCTCGCTCCCTGAGGCCGGCGCCCGCCCGCCCGCCCGAGCTGCCGAGATGGCGGATCCCGCTGAGTGCAGCATCAAAGTGATGTGCCGGTTCCGGCCCCTCAATGAGGCGGAGATCCTCCGGGGGGATAAATTCATCCCTAAATTCAAGGGCGATGAGACCGTGGTCATCGGGGTAAGTCTGCTGCATCTTTCTCCCACTTGCGCGGGGCCGTGACGGGGCGAGCATCCCTCCCGCGGGGCCAGCATCCCGCGCCGGGGGGCAAACATCCCTCCCGCGGGACCAGCATCCCTTTCCAGGCCGAACATCGTTCCCCCGCTCCCTAGGTCGAGCCTTCATCCCGCGGTCCCGCCGCATTCCCCCCCTCCGTGCCCATTGTTCCCGCTGCGGCGGAGCGAGGGAGGGGCGGCGGCGGGCGGCTCTCCCCGCGGTGCCCGCTCCCCTGCGGCAGGGCTTCCCCCGTTCCCACCTTGGGCAAGGGGTCAGGACTCCCCCCGGGGGGTGTCCGGCCGGGCCCGGGGAGGGGCAGGGGCGGGGGGCGGCCGGTGCTGCCGGCGCTGATGTCATGCCGGTGACTGGGCATGCTCGCCGGAGCTCCGCGGGGGCGGCCGGCCGCGCCTCCGCCGCGCCCCTGCGGCAGCCGCCGCGGAGAAAGTTTGTCCCGGTGCGCGGCGAGAGCCGCTTCGCCGAGGCTCCGCGCACTGGTGGTGCGCGACAAAACGCAGCCAGCCCCCAAATCCTGGGGTGCTCCTCGTCGTCGGGGTGTAGAAAACGGTGCCTGGGCTGATGCCTGGCCCGCAGGGCTGTCGCTGCCGGTGGGTCCCTGCGGATCCCCTCGGGGGGACTGCAGAAGAGTCGTTAGTTAAAATGGGCCACGCGAGGTGAAGTTTTTGCCTTCTCTCTGAAATAAATTAGTTTAACATCAGGTCGCCACCCGCTTGCATCAAGAGCATACCCAAGCTTTGTTTTGTGTGTGTGTGTGTGTCCCCCCCCCCCCCCCCCCCTCCCGCATTGTAGGGGGCGGGCTGGTCACAGCAGCCGAGGTTCGAAAGGGACAAAGCGTGGGTGTCCCTCGGCCCTCCGAGGTTCCGGAGGTAGCTCCTTGGCTGAGTGCTGAACATGGCGCAGCTCATCCCTCAAGCTCGCACGGGAGAGTGCCTTTGCTTTTCCTTCCCGCAGCTAGAGCAGTGCAGGGCTCTCGGTGGGGTTCCGAAGGTTGCTGGGGCCGGGTTTGGTTTGTATGCTTGAACCTGAGTTGTATTTTTTAATCGTAGAATTGCAGGATACCGGGTTGGAAGGGACCTCAAGGCTCGTCTGGTCCAACCTTTCTTGGGAAAGCCCAATCTAGATTAAGATGTCTCAGCACCCTATCCAAGCGCCCCAAAACCCCACCTGACCAACCCTTGTTTTTGTAACCTACTCAGGGTGACCCTGCTTTAGCAGGAGGGGTGGACCAGATGATCTCCAGAGGTTCCTTCCAACCCCCACCATTCTCTGATTTGGTGCTTTGTTTTATTTATTGATCTGCTGTGGTTAAGCTGATGATATGATCCATACTGTACTATGACAAAGCCATCTGAAAACTAATGGTTAATACAAAGAATGAGCAATTACTTCTATAATTTGTCAAGTTTCTTATTAAAACCTTGAGGTTTTCATAAACTTTTTCTCATGGAAGTTTCAAAACAGTTATGGAAAGACAAGGGGAAAATTGAGTCAGTTGTGGACATAAATGACTGACATTTTCTTACTTTGATTTCATGAATTGCTTTCTGTGTAGCTGAACGTTCTTTGTTTGAAGGTTCAGGTTGTAACACCCACAACAATCTGTTACCAAGAGAGTGATCAGATCGGTTGTCCTCCTCAGTCAGCATTGGAGAGCCCTTTGGTCACCAAATGCTTGGGTCAACAAATATTGGGGATGAAAGTGTAGGGTGTTAAAGAAACAAATGTCAGCAAATTCCCCTCCCCACCTTAAATAAATCAGCCCTCAGACACATTAAAGGTTGATTAAAATACTGTAAATCCCAGAATAATTCTGCCTTTTAAGAGAAGTAGAATTTAGAGACCTTTTTTCCCCCCACCTAAATGAATGTGCAAGTGTATAATACACCTTGTCATGAAGTACCTGCTGCCTGGGAAAACAGAAACTATGATGAAAAAGGTGTCTTTTATCTTGCAGGTTGAAGATCATTCCTTTAGTAGAGGCTAAAAGGGAAAAAGAACAGCAGCTGTCAGTTTCCTACCGTGAAAGTTAAAGAAAAGAATAGAAACAAGGAATAGGTGCATTTAATTGTACAAACTCACAAGGAATAGGTGCATTTAATTATGTAAATACACATTTATGCATAGAAATACATATAAATGTTTATTTTTCAATATATGTTCGACTTGCCAGGATCATCTTGAGTGGTTAACTGCCATCTGAAATCTCACCAGAAGCCCAGACCTTGCCTCTCTTTCACAGAGCAACATGCAGGTCTTTTAGTCCTCTTAGCTAGTGCAATCAGCCTCAAATACAGCTTCTTGTTTTGCTGGAGGAACCATCCTGCTGGGTTGCCGTGGGGATGTTTGTAGTTTTCTAAGTGTAAAGGAACAAGAAAAATCTTCCCTGGGTCTTTGTCCTCTTTATTCTCTGTGCTGGGCTCCCTGAGCTTTGGTGTAACTCGATCTACAGAGGATGTCACTGCGGTGTGTTAGTAGAAAGTGGTACTGACTGCTTGTTTTTTTTTTTCCACTGGCTTAGGGTGGCTGCTCCTTAGCTCCAGCAAATAATGCCTGAAGGGACAAGGTATCTCAGTTCTGGAGGAGGGCACTACCAGAGTAGACTTCCTTCTAAAAAAAAAAGCAAGACTTTAGTCTTCAAAGGCTCCTAGAAACATCACGTAAAGCAAAAATAAAGCAGAGCCAAGCACTTTTGTAGTTTAGTTTTACACCAGCTTTTGAAAAACACTGCAATGCAGCTCCTATTTTGAGTCCATCAAGTGTTGGAAAGAAAATTTTCTGCTAAAATTTTAAAGGAACAAAACCACCAAACCCCCTCCAGGGAATTCTGCCGTGGTGTAAGAAAAAACCAAATAGAAATGATTTAAAGGAAACCTCTCTATACTTTTTTTTTTCTGACTAGTGAGTCTGAATACATTTCCTTTTCTTTCCCCACCATGGTTTGCTGGAAGAATTTCTTTCTCAGCTTCCCACTGTCATCTCCCACCCTGCACCCCTAGGACCCTGAGCAAATGTTCCCACCAAAATTCAAGGTCTTAAGTCTGTGTTTGGTGAAAACAAACAGCAATAAAGGAAGTTTAGCAGTGTAGGCTTGAGTTTCCCCAAGGTATCTTTCATGCTGACTGAAGCTGTATCTCTGTGTTGCCTGTGGTTGTGTAGCTCAGAGCTCCTTGTCAAGGAGGTCTTAGGGCAAGTCCTAACTCTGTTAGACCAGAGTTGGGATTTGACCCAGTGTCTTACATTCTGCTCTCTTTCCATCGATCTTCAAGCACGTTGCACATACAAAGCAGTGAAGTATGGAGGATTCAAATGGCTTGCCTTAATTTTCCCTGTGGTTAAAACAGTGAAAACCTACCACATTTCGAGTCTGCCTTAAAGTTTAACATCTGAAAGCCTTTTGGATGTATCTTTAAGCATGGCAGGAAACGGTGACAGTGGTAAATCCATCGCTTGCTTTTGCGGTTAGCTACCCAACAGTCTCAACAGACTGCAGTTTCATTTTATCTTTCTGCTCCTCTGCAACCTCAAGGTGACTCTGCAATTGATTGTGTTGGCTGACATACCTAAAAATGTATTTTTCTAGCTGGCTTGCTTCTTATGGGCTTGTTGGAGAGTGCAGAGCTGTTTGCTGTAGTAAGCAACTGAGGCAAGTCTTCTGGCGAGTGGTTTCTTCGTGTTGCTCCCTGTTCCCCTGAGCGCATCTGCAAAGGAAGAGTGCAGAGAGGCTCAGCCTCTGGTGGGATGCTCCCTGTGAGGATATAGAATCATAGAATCAGTGCTTCCAGTCCCTTCCCCCTTCCCTTGTTGTAAGGTATTTAGTGGTGAAGGAGACAGTATTTTCACCTCCTGTTTCTGTGCAGCCCACAGTGACTGCTTCCTTCCTAGTGCAAGCCTGACCTGATGCTGATTTTTCAGGCAAACGTCTGCTGTTTGCAAAAGAGAATTTCTAAACCAAATCTTTTAGCCAGCTTGGAAACCTCATGTTAGCATTATCAGAAAGGGGATAAAAGACTCTTCGTTCTGGTTGTCAGCTGCTTTCTGAGCTGTGACGTGAGGGGATGTGTAAAGCCTGGCTTAGCAGGAGCTGCTGAGCGCTGCAGTTCTCTGCTGCGTGCCTGGTGGCAGGCAGGCAGCGCAGAGCCTTCCTCAGCCCCTCGCTGCCTGTGCTGGGGGCTTGGGGCAGGTCTGTGCCAGCTCTCTGGGCAAACTGCCCGTGGGAAAACCAGCAGAGAGCTGCAGGGTACGTGGGAGGGTCTCTGAGGATCGGGCTTTGCTCAGAGGGGGGAAAAGTCTGTTCTTTCATCTGTGAAACGTTCCACATAACTGTTGTGGCTGAAACCAAACAAAATCATCACCTGATACTCAGCTACCATGTAATGGTCACTGCTGGCTTGCAGTCACATGTTCCATGAAAGAAAGGAAAACATGTTCCATGAAAGAAACCAACCAAAAAGGGATGGCTGATGCCTTTGCAGTAAGTGGGTGGAATCTGAGCAAGGCTGTGGTGTTTTTATTTTAATGCTGTCTGCTGTTAAGTACTGTTTTGAAGCGTCTTATGGAGAGACTTTTCACTCCTTTCCATCCCTAGGATATTTGGCTGTGTTTTGTTTTACGTGTGTCAGTGAAGTCCACAGAGTTTGTGCTAATGAAAAGAAGATAGGTATGGTCTGAAGTCCCTCCTGCACAGGGATTTCTGTATGCTGTCAGGAACTTGTCTCTCTGGTTAAGACAGCCCTAACCCCACACACTGTGTTAGTAGATTAGCTGTAAAAACATTAAATGAATTTGGGACGTGGTTTAATGGCCATGGTGGTGTTAGGTTGGTGGTTGGACTGGATGATCTTAGAGGTCTTTTCCAATCAAAGTGATGGAATGATCTTAGAGGTCTTTTCCAATCAGAGTAATGGAATGAAGCTGGAGGTGGGGAGATTCAGGCTGGAGGTGAGGAGGAAGTTCTTCCCCATGAGAGTGGTGAAGCCCTGGAATGGGTTGTCCAGGGAGGTGGTTGGGGCCCCGTCCCTGGAGGTTTTTAAGCCCAGGCTGGACGAGGCTGTGGCCAGCCTGATGTAGTGTGGGGTGTCCCTGCCCATGGCAGGGGGGTTGGAACTAGATGATCCTTGTGGTCCCTTCCAACCCTGACTGATACTATGATTCTGTGATTTGTGCTCCATGGCTTTGTTGTTGTTTTGGGTTTGGTGTTTTGTTTCCTGGGGTGTGGTACCTTGTGCCTCTAACAAAAGCCAAGCCTCCATCTCTCCTTGGATGTGCACAACAGTTCTGCTTAGGGAGGGTTTGTTCATACTCTATAAAAAGCTCATGCTGGTTTGACGTAGAACATGAAGCGAGATGGAGCTTCTGCCTTGATGTGAAACATGTCAGTGGATATGCAGCATGCCATTTTCCTAGCACAACACTTAAGCTGGGAAGCTCAGGCTTGCTTTGTCTCCCAGCTTCTTTGGTGTGGTTTTTCTGCCTCTCTCCTCTCTTCTTTTCTGGTGAAGACTGAGCAAGCTTTGTGTGAAAGCTTTTTTGCAGATGACTGCTGTGAGATACAAGTACCTGTCTTAGCTCAGCCTGGCTTTTACCTGAAGACACCAAGAGCTGATAAACACCTCTGTGGGAGCCCTTTCTTTCAAAACCTTTGCTAATCCTCCTGTCCCCCAAGATTTTCCTGTTTGGAGATGACTCTAACCTGCTGCATTTTCCTGTTTAGTGGATGGGATGAGCCACAGCGTGGCATGCTCATTCCCCTGTGGCTTTGGGGTATGCTGCTTTCAGGTCAGACTATTTCCAGAGCAGCAGCAGCAGCACAAGACTGACAGATCTGGCACTTGCCTTTTTTTTTTTTAGGTGATTTTTCTCAGTAGCTTAAGCCAGGGAGTGTCTCAGGAAGAAGCAGAAGCCTGTAGATCACAGCATGTTGCTGGGGTTTTCTTTGAAACAGCAAATCCAAGATGATTCCACTGGGTCTGGGTAGCTCTGCTGTGCCCTACAGAAGAAATTGTGTAGTTTATTGGAGAACTGGTGTGGTTGTCATCCAGGGGACTGCTTGGTTGCTTGGTGTTTAAAGAATAGAGGTGTTCTAAGGCATACTGCTGTGCTTCGTGTTTGTTTTCAGGAGCTTGTGTAGAAGGCTAACATAATGGGACTGAGGAGGTGACCAGCACAGTAGGTTTTTGGTTTTTCACAGTGTGTTGGCTAAAGACAGAAGCTGTCCTGGATCCAGTTCTCAGGAAACACAATACATTTCTGTCCTGACACAGTGATATTCCCATAAAGCCCTGGAGCAAATATGATGTACAGTATTGCTTCCATATTGTAAGTCAACAGAAAAAAAACATCAATCTTGATAAGGGTTTGCATAAATGTCTCTGAGCTTCTCCAAACCCCAAACATTCTCCTTCTCCACCACCAGCCTTTGCGTCTGCCCAGTCCCACAACCTGCACTGGGTCAGTGTGGGATAAGGAAACAGCTTCTCCAAGGAATAAGCAGGGGTTGGTGTGGGGGATTTGGCTCAACAGAGCTTTGAGTCCTGGACTATCACCTGGGCACGATGTGCTGCTGTTTGGAGAGTGCCGTACCCTCATGGCTGCCTGAGCCCCTTGGTTGGTGCTGCTCAGAGGGCTTCCCACAGGCAGCACCGGTGCGTGCTATCAGCATGAGTGGCAGCCAGTTATGCTCCTGGGACTCTGTTGGCACCAAACCACTTTTCCAAGAGGCTCCTGAGACAGAAATAGTTCTCTTCCAGTTGAGATTCGAAGCAAATTCCTTGACTTGTTAAATTCTGCTTGACAGCTTGCTAGGTTGGAGGGAACCTAGTCACTTCTGCAGGGACCGTGTGGCTTCGGGTGCTCCTGCTGGCTTCTTTTCCTAATCCTTTGCTGTTCCTCTCCTGGAAGAGAGAGAGGGAAAATTATTCATCATGGATCAATATGTGCTGCTTGGATGAAGCTGTACTTATATGTGATTTTCTGTTTTCTGAAAATATAGTGACAAATCAGGTGTGAAAAGAGCTCCTGCTTATTGGTGGTGGTGCTAGAAAGATGATTTACTCACAGTGCAAAGCTTATTGTTTTTTCAGCAAAGCAATTTCCTGTTTGTCTTTTCCCAGGGGCATTGAAGGCTTTTTTTATCTGTTCCTAATCCCATTTGGATATTTTCCTCTGAAAATACCTTCCTTTCCCATACCTATTCTGACAAAAGACGTGAATCCATAATGTCAGAGAATGGTTTGGTTTGGAAGGGACCTTAAAGACCATCTAATTCCCCTGTCAGGGGCAGGGCCACCTTCCACTAGAGCAGGTTGCTCAAGGTCCCATCCAACCTGCCCTTGAACACTTCTAGGTTTAAAGCCTCCATAGCTGCTCTGGACAACCTCTTCCAGTGCCTCACTACCCTCACAGGGAAGAAATTCTTTCCTCTTGTCTAATCTAAATCCAGCTTCTTCCAGTTTGAAGCTGTTACCACTCATCCCTGTCACTCTGTGCCTTTATAAAAAGTCTCTCTTCAGCTCTCCTGGAGGTTCCTTCAGGGACTGGAAGGCTGCTCTAAGGTCTCCCTGGAGCCTGCTCCAGCTCTCTCAGCCTGTCCCCCTAGGGGAGGTGCTCCAGCCCTCTGATCATCTTCATAGCCTCCTCTGGACCTGCTCTACAAGTTCCCTGTCAGTCTTGTACTGGGGCCTCCAGAGCTTGGACACAGTACTGTGGGTGGGATCTCCCTAGAGCAGAGTAGAGGGGAAGAATTCCATCTGCCTGCTGGCCATGCTTCTTTTGATGCAGCCCAGGATTCCTACTTGAAACTTTGACACTTAAAATACAGATTATATATTTCACAGTCTCACAGTATAACTAAGGTTGGAAGAGACCTCAAGGATCATCAAGTCCAACCTGTCCCAACAGACCTCACGACTAGACCATGGCACCAAGTGCCACATCCAATCTCCCCTTGAACACCTCCAGGGATGGCGACTCCACCACCTCCCTGGGCATCAAGATAGACTACCAAACAGCTTAAAAATGTAGCCTCATGCCTCTCTTGATGTTATCTTTTTTTTTTCCCTCTGGCAGCTCTTGCAGGATGCTTTTGGTTTTGACCAGAAGCTGTAAGACCTTCAGCAGCCACACTCGTGCACCTCCTTCCAGCTTGTTGCTGTCTTTGTTTCCTTCCCCTGAGACGCAGTGTTTAGTCACTGCTGTTTGGATTCAGTCTTGCAAATGGCTCTTCAGTCTGGTGCAGTTAAATTTATTGGCATTTGGGGAAGTCTGGGAGTAGGTGGGTTTTTCTGCATCATTGGAGATGATTTCTCCTGGAGCTTCCTGCTCTGAAGGAAGGCTTAGCGTGCAGTGAGGGAGAGAGATGTGCTTACATCTCCATGAACTGTTCCAGGGCTTCAAACTGTGCCAGAAGAATAAAAGCTGTTAGAAAAGACAAAATGAAGGATGAGGTGCCACTTAGAAGTCTTTAATATTAAATATGCTTTGCTCTGTAGTTGTTTTTTGAGGGTTGGGGCGAGGATGCTTCCACAAAAACCCAGATGATTAGGATGAGGGTTTATTTCATTTAGTTTTCCTTTGACTGCTTTCCACTAGACTGCTGACACCCTTGTTGTTCTTTGGTCTCCTTCCTGTTATCATTCAAATGGTTCACCTTAGGATCTGTTTGTTTCCATTTATTTGTTTGCCATGTGTCTCCAGTCACCGACACACAGTTCTAACTCTGTAAGCAGCGAATCAGAGCAAGCTGCAGAGCTGTAACACCTGCAGATCTCACAACTGTGCTTTCTTAAAGGTGGGGTTTTCCCTTCCACTGAGGACAGTGAAATCTCTTCCATCATCAGTAGCTGTCAGTTGTGTTGTTGGAAGGTTTCAGTGTGCATAAGCTGAGCCCTGCTCTTCACCAATACCAAAAGCACAGGGAAAAGGGGAGTTGTGGACACGTGTTGGAAGCAGTTAGTGGCACAGAAGAAACAGCTGAATGGGATGATCTCTGCTTAGAAAAGCACATAGAATTGTTTGAGTTGGAAAAGCCATCTAAGATCATCGAGTCCAGCCATCAACCCCACACCACCATGGCCATTAAACCATGTCCCCAAGGTGCCACGTCCACATTGTGCTGTTTCCACCTATTACCTTCCCCAGCTTGGGATGGTTCTGGTTGCTGATGCCTTGTTAAATTCTGGCTGGCTTTGTTGAACACCAAAGTGCACTTGGAATTTGGCATCAATGTTTTGATCAAAAATATCTCTTCTACACAAGATTTATTTGGGGTTTGTTTTCTCTTAACATAGACAACAGCCCTCTGCACAGGATGCTTGTGGCTGATTTTGTTGGATCCCTTGGCATGTTGGTGAGGGGTTTGGAGCACAAACCCTATGAGGAGAGGCTGAGGGAGCTGGGGTTGCTTAGCCTGGAGAAGAGGAGACTCAGGGGTGACCTTATTGCTCTCCACAACTCCCTGAAGGGAGGTTGTAGCCAGGTGGGGGTTGGTCTCTTCTCCCAGGCAACCAGCACCAGAACAAGAGGACACAGTCTCAAGCTGCACCAGGGGAGGTTTAGGCTGGAGTTTAGGAAGAAATTCTTCATAGAAAGAGAGATTGGCCATTGGAATGTGCTGCCCAGGGAGGTGGTGGAGTCACCATCCCTGGAGATGTTTAGGAAGAGATTGGATGGGGTGCTTGGTGCCATGGTTTAGTTGATTAGATGGTGTTGGGTGATAGGTTGGACTCGATGATCTCAAAGGTCTTTTGTAACCTATTCCTGTTCTATTCCTATTCTATTCTATTGTGTTCTGTTCTAGTCTGTTGTGTTCTATGTTGTGTCTTAATGCAGCCCAACAAGGCCAAACTCAATCATCTACCAACTACTTTCAGACCTTTTACTTTCCCTTTTTTATTAGCTTTTGTGATGCTGCAGCCTTTGAAAACTCAGAGGACACACCAAGGTGAGACTCATTCTGAAAGGATATTTACTAAGTTACTGGAATGACTGAAAAAAACTCCCCCAGTATCTGTGTGGGCATGAGCCTTGTTTCAGGGTCAGCTCTCAGTTCTGCTGTTGAGAACCAGGATGCTGCAGGGTGAGGCAGCTCTGCATTGGCAGTGGGTTGAAAAGTGAAGGGGCAATGATGGATCCAAGTTGTCTGAGACAGCAGCCTGAGTGTGCAGTACAGTGTGCTGCAGTGGAGAGTAGGAAAGTGATTTAGAGTTGCTTGGTAATTGTTGGACTCTTTTGTCTTGACAGTGGTGTTGCAAATGTTTGGTTTTTCCCTCCAGTTCCACTGGAGGGTGGGCACTGGATAATGCTGCTTATCCATGGCTTTGTGAACTGGGAAAACACCTTTATTCAACTTTGCTGGGGTTTGGAGTGTGGAATTTTTGCATGCTTGAAAGAAACAAGTTGGACTTGATGATCTTTGAGGTCTCTTCCAACCTTGGTGATACTGTGAAACCCAAACCCACCCCACACGACAGCAAAATACCCCAAAATGGGATCCTTGGGCATCTTAAAGATGTTGAGTTGCAGGTGTTTCTGATGGATTCCTCTCTTTATTCATCTACTGGAAAGAGCCAAGGCATTGCTATATATTCATGACCATTTTGGGTCTTAACTTTCTATGGCATGTCCTGGAAATAGCTGTTGTTGTTAATCAGATTCCTGTTAGAAGATTGATAATTGGTCCCATGACAGCTTCAGAAAATGCATATCTTCAAATTATGAGATGGAGTCAAATTGAAACCAGGATTGTTGGATTTTTTTCCCCCATGAGAAATGAGTATGCTGAGATAAGGACTTAAATATTTAATAGTAGTCCTCTTAGATGTCTTTGCTAAAAGTGGTTCATTTTTTTCAGCGCTCCACTCTCTGCTAAGAGAAATCTTACTCACTACCTACTTGTAATGATGGATAGGAGATGCCCTTGGCTGCTGTAAGAGACTCTTCTGGGTCATGGAGCAGCAGGATTCTTGAGAAACTGTGGTTATTTTTGAAGCTGCTCTTAAACATTTTTGTTGCTTGAAGAGGATGTGGTACTGGAAACCACATTTTTGTGTGTGTCAAATGGTGCAAGGGCTTTCAGTAACTTGTTCTGGACTCCTGACCAAAGTGTGCCTGAACTTAGATATTGTTGCTGCAACATGGGCTTTTCTATTTAACTGTCCTTGTGACAGCCTGTGAGATAAAGATGACCTCCTCTTCTGAGGGGTGAAAACTGACTTGTGAAGTCACATTTGGAGTCTACAGGGAAGTTGAATCTCTGATACACCGGCACCGTTCTGGCTGCTAAATTGTTCTTTCACTTAGCAGAGGATGTGCAGGAGAGCGTTGTCTGAATTGGGGTAACTGGGTTAGGGAATATTTTTAGCAAAGCTGTTAGGAGAAGTTGGATTTTTCTGCAGTTGTAATCTCTTTTCTTGGCTCTACAGTCCCCCTGAATTGCTTGGATTTCTGTATTTAGGCCAAACAGCGAGATGTGGATAATGCTGCAGCTTCTCAGGGAGCTTTGAGATGTTGTATTGTTCACTTAGGAGATTTTTGGAACAGATTATTGCTGAGGAAAGTCATCTGGCTTTTTTTTTTCCCCCTCAATACTTTGCTGTGCACTACAAATAGCTGAGCAGCTGTCCTTGGAGACACTGGAGCCTGGTGAGAGGAGCACAGAATGCAGTTGGAGGATGTATAGCTCTGTGTGCCTATCTATACTTACAGCGGACTAGATCATAGCACATAGTGATGTTCCAACAAAAAATGATTGTGATGAATTTGAAGTGGTTCCTAGTTACAGGAGAAGAGGCAACAGGCACAAATTTGAACACGGAAAGTTCTATCTAAACATCATTCATAGATTCACAGAATGGTTTGGGTTGGAAGGGACCTTAACGATAATGTAGTTCCATTCTGCAAGCCATGGGCAGGGACACCTTCCACTAGACAGGTTGCCCAAGGCCTTATCCAACTTGGCCTTGAACACCTCCAGAGAGAGGGCATCCACAACCTCAGTGGGCAACCTGTTCCAGTGTCTCAGCACCCTCACTGCAAAGAATTTCTTCCTAATCTTCAGTCTAAATCTCCTTTCTTCCAGCTCAAAGCCATTGTCCCTCATCCTATCACTACAAACCCTTGTAGGAAGTCCCGCCCCAGCCATCCTGTAGCCCCTTTCAGGTACTGGAAGGCTGCTCTAAGGTCTTCCTAGAGCCTTCTGTTCTCCAGGCTGAACAGCTCTAGCTCTCTCAGCCTGTCCCCACAGGGGAGGTGCTCCAGCCCTCTGATCATCTTTGTGGCCTCCTCTGGTTCTGCTCCAGCAGTTCAAGGAGGTGACAATGTTTTAATTGTCTAGTTTGTAGAAAAGCAGTATTTTAAAACTGGTTTTAAACTCCTGGTGTTTTGTTGAAGAATACTGTGATTTTTCTTGTACCAAAATCAGAAAATTCTTAGCCAGGAAAGAATGTGGTAAAACTCATCCCCAGGCAGCTTCCCACAGCAGCAATGGAAAAGGAGTCAGGCAAGGCCACTCCATGAGCAGGGTGTCTGTGGGAATGAATTGTGTAGAACAGTGTCTTTGCTGATCATCAGTGTTGATAATCACAGAATCCCAGTATGACAGGGGTTGGAAGAGACCTCTGGAGATCATCCACTCCAACCCCCCTGCTAAAGCAGGGTTGCCCACAGCAGCTTGCCCGGGATCATGATAGCCGGCTGGGTTTGGAATCTCTTCAGAAAAGGAGACTCCACAACCTCTCTGGGTAATCTATCCAGGACTCCAGGACCTCCATATTCAGATGGAACCTTCTGGGTTCCAGTTAGTGCCCATCACCCCTTGTCCTGTCACTGGTCACCACTGACAAGAGTCTGGTCCCAGCCTCTTTCCCTCACCCTTTAGCTCTTGCTGAGCATTGATCAGATCCCCTCGGGGGCTGCTCTTGTCCAGGCTTAACAGCCCAGGGTCCCTCAGCTTTCCAATACTTCAACAAAAAGCCAAAAACTAGGTTGATCTTTCAAGAGATGAAATGAAGCGGTGTTTATGAAGTAAAAAACCCAAGCAAGGTGCTGACACTGGGCTCCACCTCCAGAAGTGTAACATGAAGCGGCTCTGGTTCAAGACATAACTACATCTTCATTCTGCCCTGGCAGTGTGCTGTTAATCTCCACTTTGTTAAACATATCGCTTACAGATTTATGGGGCAACTGGGTGGCTCAGGAGATTAGTAACGGGATACTGAGCCCTGTCAGTTGTAGATTCAAATCCACCTCAGGTCAGGAGAGGTCAAAGTGAAATGTGAGGGCATCACTGGCCTGTAGAGCAGCTTCCTTTTCAGCGTGCTCCGCAAAACCAACGGTTGAAGGGGATCAGACAGCAATCTGCAGCGCTGGGCATGGAGAGTCCTGTCAGGCTGGGTATGCACTGGGAAAAAGAAATGAGGGAGAGGCTTGCACCCCACTGCCTGCATTGTACCCTATTTGTTCTGCAGAGAAAGCATCTCACAAGCAGAACCTGTCACATTAGCAGCTGGGCTATACACTCATTCAGTCTCCTGGGGCTTAATCCAGAGCCACTATTATTGTGTGAGAGGATCCTGAGGGAAGGAGTTCCTGGAGGGTCCTGCTGATCACAGCAGCAGTGAGCCCAGACCCCAGCAGCAAGCCTGTGCAGGGAGTCCAGGAATATTGCTGCTCCCTAGATTGAATCCCTTCACATGTACCTGTGGGGAGCCAAAATGGCACCTGCATGGCAGCACAGCACGATGAGAACATGGTTCCATGCTGGGGACACACTCCACCAAACGTGCACCACACTCTACTCATCCCATTGTCACCAACAGTGACACTACTACACGTGGATCTGGGGGGGTTGGTTTCTTCTCCCAAGTAACAAGTGATAAGGCAGGAAGAAATGGTCTCCAGGTGTACCAGGGGAGGTTTAGATTGAATAGGTTCCTCACTTTAAGTGTTATGAGGCACTAAAACAGGCTGCCCAGGGCAGTGGTGGGGTCCCCATCTCTGCAGGTTTTGTAAAGCCATGGAGATGTGGTGCTGAGTGATGTGGTTTAGTGGTGACTTGGCAATGCTGGGCTAAGAGTTGAACTTTAAGGTCATCAAGTTCTGTTCCAACCAAAACAATTAGATGATTCTATGAGTGTTTTTCTCTGCCCTCAAGCACTGAAAGATCTCAAGTGTTCAAAACCCCAGTCTAGTAGTGTTCAAGATATCTGAGAGAGGAAGATACCAGCATCCATGGTCTGTAGGAGGAACTGTACTCCCAGAGATCAGGAAATAACCCTCACCCTTTCTTATCTTGCTGGTTGAGTGTGTTCCTGACTGAGAGACCAGTAACAACAACTTGGTTTGTAAACGAGGAAGCAAATCTAAGATAATAAATGCCAGTAGCTCCGGGAGCTTGAATATTTATTGATCTCAGGCAGCAGGATTTTAAAACAGAACAAAAGTCTTATCTCTGTTCTGCCCCAGCCTCCTTTGCATGCCATTAAAACCACAGGCACTGAAAACACAGCAGAGAATTAAGGAAGGGGAAGGACAGCACCACTGCCTCTGTTCTTCCTCCCAGCTTTTCCACTGAAATGTGGTACTCCAAAGAAGAACCAAAAGGGCACCGAACAGTGCAGTGCTATTTCTGGTTTTATCTGGAGAGGTGTGTGATGTGCAGCTGCCCTGGCATCACCTTCAATTCGTAGCCCAGACCCATGCTGTATCTTGGAAATGTTCAGCTCTGCAGAAGCAGCGACAGTGTGAGCATGGAAGAGCCCTCACGGAGCTCAGATGTCGAGGCAGGCAGAGCAATTACCCTGTCACCAAGTAATGCAGACAAGTTGCTCCTGGCAACAAACCTCTTCAGACATGGCTGGAGAGTGGTGTTCACAGAACAGAGACCCCATGCAGGAGTGCAGCCATTTTGCTCAGCAGCTGCCATTTCTCTCCTCTGGGGCTGTGGGCTCTGCAGCACCTGGAGCAGGCCCATTCCTGCTTATCGAAGGAGGACTCTGTGCTTGGTTAACAGTTGAACTTGAGGATCTTAAAGATCTTCTCAAGTCTAAACAACTCTAGGATTCTGAAAGGTCTTAATGATTGTTTGCACCTTCCTTATCCTCTTTATTTTTTGCTAGTTGGCAGTCCTGTGTCATGCAGGTTTTGTTTGTTTCTGCTGGAGAGGACAGGCAGGACTTGAATGTCTCCAGGGATGAAGACTCCACCACCTCTCTAGGCAGTCTGTTCCAGCGCTCTCTTACCCTCAAATTGAAGAAGTTCCTCCTTATGTTTAGATGGCACTTGTTATATTCAAGCTTGCGTCTATTAGCCCTTGTCCTGTTACTGGGCACCACTGAAGACAGACTGGCCCCATCCTCCTGACACCCACCCTTTCAGTATTGATCAGCATTGATGAGATCCCCCCTCAGTCTTCTCTTTTCCAGACTGAAAATTCCCAGTTCTCTCAGTCTTTCCTCATTGGAACACAAGCCCTATGAGGAGAGGCTGAGGGAGATGGGGTTGCTTAGCCTGGAGAAGAGGAGACTCAGGGGTGACCTTATTGCTCTCTACAACTACCTGAAGGGAGGTTGTAGACAGGCAGAGGTTGGTCTCTTCTCCCAGGCAACCAGTACCAGAACAAGAGGACACAGTCTCAGGCTGCGCCAGGGGAGGTTTAGGCTGGAGGTTAGGAGGAAGTTTTACACACAGAGAGTGATTGCCCATTGGAATGGGCTGCCTGAGGAGGTGGTGGAATCACCATCATTGGAGGTGCTCAGGAGGAGACTTGATGGGGCGCTTGGTGCCATGGGTTAGTTGGTTGGGTGGTGTTGGATGATAGGTTGGACATGATGATCTTGAAGGTCTCTTCCAACCTGGTTTATTCTATTCTATTTGAGACATGTTCCAGTCTCCTCAGCATCTTTGTAGGTTTGTTCAGTTCCAGCACAAAGTCTGACTCCAAAGCAGGCCAAATGCAAGCTCTGTTAAGGTGAACAGGTTAGGGGTTGCATCAAGTCAGAAGAGCAGTGTGCTCAGTTCAGGTGCTGCATTCACATGGTGCTGCTGCTCTGAACTAGCACGAGGGCGCACCATAAAAGTGAAGCATACCAGGAGTCCCATACTAAGTGACATCCTCCTGACCACTTCTGATGACAGGGAATTTAAAAGTAAAATAAATCAATGAACCCCCAGGGCAACAGTTCAGCCTGCTTCTGGAAAAGAACCACATCCACAAGCCTCTCCACTAGCTCTGCATACAGCCAGCCTTCAAAAAGCACTGCAGGCAGCACTGGGAGCCGGTTGCCTCACAGCAGCTCCAGTTCTGCTGGAGAGTAGGGCAGCCTGGAAAGCTGTTGAGGGCTCAGCTTCTCACTCCTCTGAGTGAGGCAGCCAGTTCTGCATTTGCTTGCACTTGCATTTGTAGCCATCTCAAGCAACAGCCCTTCAAACAGCTTGCTTAGGGGATGGAGGTGCCACTGACCGGGCTCTGGGCAACCTGATCTAGTTGAGGATGGTCCTGATTACTGCAGAGGGGGTTGGACTAGATGACCTTGGAGGTCCCTTCCAACCCAGACTCATCTCTGTGTTTTTTTTTCCCCATAGGTGGTGGAGTCACCATCATTGGAGGTGTTCAGGAGGAGACTTGATAGGGTGCTTGGTTGCATGGTTTAGTTGATTAGGTGGTGTTGGATAACAGGTTGGACAAGACGATCTCGAAGGTCTCTTCCAACCTGGCTTATTCTATTCTGTTGGTAAATTGGGTGTTTCCAAGCCAGAGACTGACACCAGGACTTCCCACTTCTGATTCTTTTTCCTTCTTTGTGTGTTTCCTCACAAAACACAGCAGGTATGAAACCAGGTGAGGTGCTTCAGCTCTTTGCAGGAGAGTCCTACCCTGCTTGTGCACAGAAAGAGGGAAGGCAACTCTTGCACAGAGCTTTGCAGCTCAATGATCACGTAGGGCAAGATTAAAATAAATTGTTTATGCTGGCAACAGTTTTGTTTGAAGTTTATGGGTGAGGTTATTCTCTAATACTCAGAAAATCTGGGCTGCACAGAAAGCAGGCAGTGCACAGAATAAATCCCCTATTACCAATCTAAGCAAACATTTTCCTCAAGTCTAAAGGAACAGGCAGTTCCATAGAGCAAGATTAACTTTGCTTTAGGATTTGTTTGTATCACTGAGCTGTTTTGCTTTGAAGTTAAACTGTGGAAGATACCATAAAGTGAAATATAATCAAGCCAATGTGTTTATCAAATGACAGCAGAGTTTGCCACTGGGTATTGAGGCTTGACCCAGAAAGTGGGAAGAAAATAAAAACAGTTGTGAGTGGGGGGAAAAACAAACAGAATGTGATGTGGAAAAGGAGAGGAGAAAAAGAAAATGCAATGTAAAAGGGAAAAATCAAGGAAATGAAATGCAATATAAATGAGAAAAGGAGGGGGAGAAAAGGTGATATAAAAGAGGAGGAAATCAAGGAGGGCTGTGACATGGAGGTAACAGTTCAAGACTAACCAGTAACCAGTCTCCAGTAGTGGCACTTTGTATGAGATTTGTGGTGACAACACTCAGTGTCAGGCTGTTAAAGAGGATCAGACTGCTGCTGCAGCTGGGGAAGGCTGAGCTGTAAGAATGCAGACAACTGTGTTTGCAGTGCAACTGGAACAGCTATCAAGAGCGTCAGCAGTAAAGCTCAGGAGGAACGTGGCTTGCCAGGGTCAGAGGAGTCACTGTGTTTCAGGACAGGCAGCACTGATCAAGCCATCAGCACATTCTGTGAGGCACACAGTGAACAAGGTGAGGAGCATGCATTTGCTGTGCCTGCTCCAGCTGAATTACACAGACACAGAATGATAGAGGTTGGAAGGGACCTCTGGAGATCACCCAGTCCAACCTTCCTGCCAGAGAAGGTTTACATAGAGCTGGTTGTACAGAATAGCATCCTGACAGAAATGGAAACTCTACCACCTCCCTGGGCAGCCTGTTCCAGTGCTCCACCACCCTCAAAGAAGCTCCTCCTCACATTTAGATGGAACTCCCTATGTTCAGGTTTGTGCCTGTTACCCCTTGTCCTGTCAGTGGGCACCCCTGGAAACAGACTGCCCCCATCCTTCTGCCACCAACCCTTTAAGTGTTTATAAGCATTTATGAGATCCCCCTCAGTCTTCTCTGAACTCTAAAGCCCCAGGTCCCTCAGCCTCTCTTCATAAGAGAGATGTTCTAGTCCCCTAATCATCTTTGTATCCCTTTGCTGTATTCTCTCAAGCAGTTCCCTGTCCTTGAGCTGGGGAGCCCAGAACTGGACACAGTATTCCAGATGAGGCCTCAACAGGACAAAGATGGGGGGTCTGAAATGGTCTGTTAAATTAGTTAGAGCACATTAAATGCAACCTGTACTTATCTGTTAGACATAATACAGTGGTGCAAGCTCCCTGAAAGCTGGAAGAATGGTGCTGGGGATGATGTTCTCCTGTTTCCCTTAGGACCACTAGAGTAGCCTCTGTCTGATTCCTCACTTGGATGGCTTTGTAGCTATGACAAAGCAGAGAGGTCTGCTGAGCTTCAAACTTAGTTTCCTGAGAAGAGAGGGAAGAAACAATTTTGCCAGAGGAACTCAAGCATGAAAAGGTTATTTTAATGTTTTTAACACGAGGTGAAAGGCCCAGGAAAGGGGGAGTGCTGCCTGTTTTCAAGCTAGTGCTGTACAAATGAAACCCTTTTTGCTCACAATTGTGAGCAGAGCTTCACCTGCTTAGAGATTCCGGAGGCTGCCACTGCTCTCCAGACACTCGGTGTTGTGCTGTTGCATAAGCAGTTAAGTAATCAAGACCCAAATCTGCAAGCTGCCACGTGGTGTGCAGGGTACTGGTAGGCTGGAAGGATGGTGCTAATCCTGGTGGCATTAAGCTGCACCATGGAAGGAGCAGCAAAGGGATGCACGGATCAAGCCCTGCTGGTAATGCAGCAGCCACGCAACATGCTTGGTGCCCACGGAGAGATGAGGATGGAGGGGTGCTGGAGGAGCCTGTGTCCTGGGGCCTTTCCACCTCCCAGTCCCATTCCTGAGCCACACAGCATTGGGAAGTCCTGGAAGAGGAGGAGGAGGAGCAAGTCAGTGCTCTCAAGTAAGAATAAGTCCTGCTTTCCATGGTGCTGGTGGGTGCCTCCAGCAGCGATGGAGCCCTGTGTGCTGCTGCTCCAGCTCTTTTCCCCAGCCTTTCTCCTAGATTCAAAGAGTCTGTCAGCCTGCAGCTTGCCATCTGATGGCCAGGCTGGGGGCTGGCAGACAGTTTGCCCTGCTTTTTATTCGTGTGAGTAGCATTTGTATAGATAACATGCCAGCTGACAGGCAGAAGTGCCAGCGTGGGGGGAGAGCTTTTGTGGTGGCTGGAGACACTGGGTTCATCTCCTTCTCTGGACAGTGGTGGCTAACTTGTAGCAGTACAAGTAAACAGTGATAGCAAGCTGTGACTCTTGAGTGTTGCTGTGTCAGAGGTATAAAAAATTGTTGCTACAGGGTGTTACTCAATAGCTGAGGTCTTCTTGGGAGATCTTTGTACTTAAAATACGTATAAGGTTACTTACAGAGTCTTTCCCAGGTGGTGCCTTTAGGTGGAAGAAAAGCTGTCAAAGGTTTGGTTTCCTAAATAGCAAATCTACAGCAAACCAAAGCAACGTGTTTTGAAAACGGGGTTTGTTGCAAAAGGAGTTAAAGGTTCTCTCTGGTGGGAGTGAAAGCTAAAAGTGGCTCTCTGGCCACAAGCCAAGTTGTGTCAGCTTCTCAGAAATATTCAGCAGGCAGCTCAATAATTAAGCTCACTCTGCAAAGGTAATGCTGTGTTGACTCAGGTTGCTCTGCAGTGCCTGGTCAGACCTGACTGCTTGTTTTCATGGATTTTCCAGCTGAGTTTGAGGAGGATTACCAAGCTTTACGGACGTCTTGTGGACAATGTAGTGCATTCAGGTTATCCTGAATAAAGTCCCTTCATCATTTTTATCCCAACTATTCTGAACTCTCAGATATTCTGAATTCTCATCCATTGGGTGACTTGCTGCTTGCCACAATATTTTTAAACACAGAAACTTGATAGCAGGGCAGCAGCAGCTCCTTAGTCAGTATGATTCAATGAAGGGAAGACATAATAACTACATTTTGCTGTTTTGCTAAGATGCTTTTATCATCTCCCTTTGTCTTTAATCATATTTTCAGCTCTCACTAGAGATAGGTGGATTCAGGAGAATGGGATGAATCCTGTTTATTATTTCTTGTGCTTCATCAGCAGCACAATAACCTTGTAGCTGCAGAATAATATAACTTGGGGGGAAAAGAAGCCCTTCTTTCTAATAAGTTCTATCTAATCCCAGGGGGAATTTGCAGGGCCAGCTATTTGTCCCACTCGAGAGCAGAGCAAGTTTGATGCAGTACTCGGCAAATGTGGCCTCTGCATTTCCAAAGGCTTGGATTCCTACTCCTGTAGGCTAGAGGGGAGAAGTGGGGTTTGTGCCACCTTCCAAGGGAGCAATTCGGTGCTGTGCGAGGGCTGAAAAATCTAATTGCTGCTGGTAATAGCTTGCTTCCTGCTCTTGGAAAAAATCTGTCTGCCAGGCCTGCAATTAGAGATCTTTTGTTTAGAAAACCTCTCCTACAAGAGCACTTATGGTAGTGCAAACTAGCTGGGAAATAATTCCCCATTAATTAAGCTCCTGCGGGTCGCAGGCTTCTAGTACCTGTATCCTCATCCCTTGCGTGTGCTGGAAGGGGCATCTCGTGTGATGTGTTCAACAGCTCGGAGAGCATTCATCCCAGCTGCCTCAGTAAAGCTCACTGAGTGCAGGAGAGCCAGAGTTTGAGCAGAGTCATGGTTTGCCAAACTGTTCCTTTGATCAGCTGAGCTGTGTGGTTCGGCACTGTTGCCTTTCTGCAGGGATCAAAATTTCCCCCCCCCCCCCCCCCTGCTATCTATCAGCTGTTGACTGTGTGGCCTTTTGCAGGGGGAAGGGAGGGGCCTCTGTGTGACCAGGTTCTGGGGAAAAGAACATTCCTGCCTTCTCAGGGGACAGAAGTCTGAGATAACCGAGAGGGACTCTGTGGGCATGATCTATCTGCCTGTTCAGCTGTGTGTCCTAACGGTGGCTCTTAGGAAGAGCTGAGTCAGTCACCGAATGCATCCTGTTGGAAGGGACCCTCAAAGATCATCTTGTCCAGTCCCTCCCTGCAGTGAACAGAGACTTCTCCAGCTAGAGCAGGTTGCTGAGGGCCTCATCAAATTTGACCTTGGATGTCTTCACAGATGGAGCCTCAACCACATCCCTGGGCAACCTGTTCCAGTGTTTCACCACACCTTCAGTGAAGAACTTCCTCCTAGTGTCCAACCTAAATCTACTCTGCTCCAGTTCCAAACCACTGCACCTTGTCCTAGTAATACAAGTCCTTCTGAATAGTCCCTCCCAAGCCTTCCTGCAGGCCCCCTTCAGATATTGAATCCAGCAGTCTGGCCAAGGTGAGGCTCAAGCCCTTTTCCAGACCTCCTCACACAACTGGCAGCATGAACATATGGACCTTGTTGACCTGTGGTCCCACTTTGTTGCTGGTGCTTAAACCCCTGTACACTATGTGTACACTGAATGAGCTCCCTTGCCCAAAAAGTGGCCAAGAAGGCCAACAGCATCCTGTCTTGGATCAGAACAGTACAGCCAGCAGGCATAGAGAAGGGATTGTGCCCCTTTACTCAGCACTGGTGAGGCCTTACCTCAAATACTGAGTTCAGTTTTGGGCCTCTCACTCAAGGACATTGAGGGGCTGGAGTGGGGCTGGAGAAGGGCAATGAAAGTGGTGAAGGGTCTGGAGAACAGGGCTGGTGAGGAGGAGCTGAGGGAACTGGGGTTGTTCAGCCTGGAGAAGGGGAGGCTGAGGGGAAGCCTTCTGGCTCTCTACAACTCCCTGAAAGGAGGCTGAAGCCAGGTGAGGGGCAGTCTTTTCTCCCAAGTAGAGGAGAAAGGGTCAGATAAGTTACTCCAAGCTGCATCTGCCCTGGGATAAATCTGGATGAGATCTCTAATTCTAGGGAGTTTCAGGCTATAATTCCTAATCTGACTCAAACATCTCCTCACAACCCTCCAAAATCAAAGCAGCCCATCATTTTGTGTGCTTTCTTGCTTTGTGCTTTAGCAGTTCTGTATCTGAGCTGCATGCTGGCTGTTGGGGATTCTGCTGTAAGCCACTTCACCTTCCCCAGGCTTTTTGAGAGTCGCTTTAGGGATGGACCTCAGACTGCGAATTTTGCTTCTGAGCTCAGCTGCCTGAAAGTCAGGTGTGGTCTTGTTTTAGCATCAAACCCTCCAGACACACTGCTGGAGTCGACCCTGAATGTCTGTCTGAAGATCACAGGGAATTAATCATGAAATTGCATTAAGGCTCCTAATTCTTAGCATGCAGCTCCGAGCACTGAGCACTTCTCATTTCCTGTCCATGTGGAATTGAGGAGAGTTGTGATTTCTGTTTGAAACAGGAAATGTATTTGGTTACTTTTAATTGAAACTGGGGTAGCATCTAGTGACAGTGCTGCTGCTTGTGAAGTGATGGCTCTGGTAGCACACACATTTGTGGTTAAGATCCTTCTTGTGCTTGTGAAATCCTCAGGGTTTATTTTCCCCCTCTCTCTCGCCTCCCGGACACCGCTCGGGGTCTGTGCCCAGATGCCACAGCTAAGCTTTTAGGCTCCATAGGAAACTCTAAGCATAAAGCTGGTAAAATAATAATAATAGCAACTGTCAATGCCTATGACCAGCATTCCTCCTGCTCTGGAAGTGCAGAGCAGAATCTATCTTGCTGTCAATACAGCTTGAGCAGCAATTGTGTGGGTGGATCGGAGCACTTAGCCTCGCCATTATGCAGCAGTGGCAGAAGTTAATGGAACAGATTGTGTCAGGGGCACTGTTGGAAGTAATGGCATAGGAAAGATGATGTGATTTATGGATGAGAGATAATACCCTGCATGGAATGAGAAAGGTGGAAATGTATGGAGGAGGTGCACAGATAAAACAGCATCGACTCAGAGAGCAGCGCTTTATTTCCAGCTGCTTATTGCCTTCTTCAGTAAGCTCTGATGAGTCTAAAACCCTCCAGGTTTTGGTGGTTAATTCAAGTTGAGTTACATCTGGGGAAAAAAAAATAGTTATCCCCCCACAACAGGAAAGGCATTGAGGTGCTGGAGCAGGCCCAGAGAAGGGCAAGAAAGCTGATGAAGGGACTGGAGAACAGGGCTGGTGAGACGCAGCTGAGGGAACTGGGGGTGTTCAGCCTGGAGAAGAGGAGGCTCAGGGGAGATCTCATTGCTGTCTACAACTCCCTGAAGGGAGGTTGTAGCCAGGTGGGGGTTGATCTCTTTTCCATGGTATCAGGCTATAGAAGACAAAATGGCCTGAAATTGTTCCAGGGGATGTTTAAGTTGGATATGAGAAACAATTTCTTTGCTGCTAGAGTGGTCAGGCACTGGAACAGGCTGCTTAGGGAGGTGGTGGAGTCTCTATCCCTGGAGGTGCTCAAGAAATGTGTGGCCATGGCACTTTGGGCCATGGTTTAATGGCCACAGTGGTGTTAGGTCAATGGTTGGACTCAATGACCTTGGAGGTCTTTTCCAACCCAAACAATTCTGTGGTTGTGTCACTTCTGAAGGTGACAATAGGAGGAAAAGCACTGCTTGAGAAGGTGCTCAAAACATGATGATGCCCATGCTTGCTCACCCTCCTGTTTTGGAAGAAAACCTTTGGGCCTGCCAGCACATTGCCTTTGTGAGATGGATGTGGGTTTTGTTACCTTGGGGGAAGGTTTGCCAGAAATTAAGAGCTTGTAACAATAACACTCCCAGACCAAACCCAAAAAACCTCCCAAACCAACATGAAGCCCCAAAACCCTAAACCCAACCAAAACCCCCAAACAAAACAACAACAAAAACCCCAAACACACCAAACAACCCCCCCCCAGACAAACCCAAACCATAAACCAACCCCAAACTGTAGTTTGCTCCCTTCTGTCTTAACAGTATCTTGGCAGCTGAATTGTCACAGCTTCATAGAATCAATAAGGTTGGAAAAGACCTCAGAGATCAAGTCCAACCTGTCACCCAACACCTCCTGACTAACCAAACCATGGCTTCAAGTGCCACATCCAATCCCCTCTTGAACACTTCCAGAGATGGTGTCCCAGCAGCAACATCCCTAAGTATCTGTTTCTTATTGTCCACTATATGAAACTTGAGGGCTTTGGAAGGCAAAACAAAGCATCCACCACAGCAAGCAACATGGCTGGAGATCTCTTACAACCATCAGCTTTCTCCTAAGGTGTGGAGAGCAGCTTCTCTGCCGCTCAGTTCTTGGCTTTTGCATCTGCTGGTGTGGCAGAGGCCCACACGAGCTCCTACACAGCTCGGCATCAGGGCAGTGCTGAGCAAGCAGATCCTGATGCCCCCCCATTTATCACATTACCTGTGCAAGTTAGGCCAGTCTACAGCCCCTGGCTGCAGCCCCTGAGGACTCAGCTTCCCTTCAGGCTCAACATCTTCTACCTGTCTGAGGCATTGTGGTCTCCTCCAGTTCCTGTAAGCTGAGGCTGAGCTCCTGTGCAACATGTGCAGAGTGGCTCTGTGGGCTGCCTGGCTGGAACATGGAGGGGGTTAGGCCATCTCTGTGGGAGAAGCAGTGAGGTCCCAGCCTGCCACCAAGCTTGATGCTGGGTGGCGATGGGGATGAGAAAGGCTCTGTGGGAGAGGCCGTGGGACACAGGGGTCAGAATGCTGGATGGAGGGAGTGGGGTGAGGTGTCTAACATTTCTCCAACATCAAATAGCCTAGCAGAAACTTCTGAAAAAGGAAGTGTGAGGAGGGTGAGGAGCAGGGCTGGTGGTGTGGGTGGAGAGAAGAGGCTTGGGCAAGACTGAGAGCATTTAGGGCAGAGGAGAAGTGGTTGTAGAGCAAAAGTACAAACTGTCCAGCAGGAGAGACAGTGTCTGTGCCCACTGCTACTCTGTGTTGTGGAAAGGAGTGTGAACCTTGACTTGTCTTTGTCTGAGATCAATGCAGGGATGAAGCACAGAAAACCTCCCCAGCCCCCCCCCATCCTCCCCCAGTGCTGCTCGGATAATGGAGCTCTCATTTTGTGGGGTTGCTGACAGCTGCTTTGTGATCCTGCACATGCATTTATTTTTCTCTTCAGATACCAGTGATAGCTGGGTTTGTCTTTTTAGCTTCCCACAGCAAAAATCCTGAGGAAGAAACTTAACCTCTGTGGTGGGATTGTGAGTTGCTGCTTTCCCCGTGTGGCTTTGCAGTGTGGCAGATCAGGAGCAGTTGCAGCCTGTGCTTCTCTCGGCTGCCTGCAGCACAGTGATGATGGGGTTTGGGTTTGGGGGCCTTTCTGACATTCTAGCTGTTGAGAGCTTAGTGGAAGAGCTGGATTGCTTGCACCAGAGCAACGTTTGCCTGGAGTGCTGTGTTCACTGTGATAGGATGATGTACTGGCATCGCTCACTGCTCTTACATTGCTTAGCTAATAAGCCTCAAGTCAGGCATGAAGGAAAGAAATGGGATAAGTGGATGGCTGAGGATGTGTGTCTGGGTGTTTGCTGGCCTCTTGGATTAGGGCTTATGGTGTGGTGCTTGGACAAAGCAAAATGGGGGTAAGTGGGTAAAAAGGCCCTGTGAGAAATTGTTCCAAACAGTTACAGCAGGGCTGGGCAGCCTTTGTCACCCTGGGAGTGAAGGGCTTTGTCTAGCTCAGAGCCACACGACGTGTACTGCCTCTGGAAAGCTGTGGAGAGATGGAGTTTGGGCTAGCTGCCAGCTGGGTGCTTCCAGCAGTCCCACCACACTGCCCTGGGGGAGGACTGGGGGGCTGCAATGGTGATGTTGGTCTGAGTCATACCTTTGGCCTTGTGTCTTACCAAGTGGGGTACTTGGATGGCCTGGTGTTCACTCCATGCCAGCCCAACACCGTGAAGGGTCTGGAGAGCAGGTCTGGAGAGGAGTGGCTGAGGGAACTGGGGTTGTTTAGTTTGGACAAGAGGAGACAGAAGGAGACCTCATTGCTCTCTACAACTCCCTGAAAGATTGGAGTCAGGTGGGGGCTGGTCTCCTCTCCCTCATATGAGGTGATAGAACAAGAGGAAATTGTGCCAGGGGAGGTTTAGGTTGGAGATGAGGAACAATTTCTTTGCTGTGAGAGTGGTCAGGCACAGGAACAGGCTGCCCAGGGAGGTGGTGGAGGCACCATCCTGGAGGTGTTCAAGAAACCTGTGGGCATAGCACTTTGGGACGTGGTTTAGTGGGCACGGTGGTGCTGGGTTGATGGCTGGACTGGATGATCTTAGAGGGCTTTTCCAACCAAACCAATTCTATGATTATTTACTAAATTGTTCATAAATGACTCTCTTGTCCTTGAGATCCAGACTTGTGGGGTGAAACATTGCAGCCAGACACCTCACTGTTGTATTTTCCCCTGTGGCTGTTAAGTCCCTGAGTTTAAGGAGCAGGGAAGTGTAAGCACAGGATCTGCTTGGAGGGAAATTCAAGTGTGAACAGAACCGCCTAATTGAGCACAGCATTTGAACAGCTGGCTGCAAATGGCAGTTGACTCAACAGAACCAGGCTGCTACAGCAAATATCCAAGCAGTTAGCTTTGAAGGCCTCCTTGTGTTGTTCTGGGAGCAGGTGTCATGTCTTGGAGGGGAGCTGCTAAAGGCTTTGATGGAAGATGAGAAAGATGCTGCACGGCCGCTTAGTGTAACTTTAAATACAGGAGCTGTGTTTTAAATGCAAATGTCTTGCTTGGTTTTGAGTTGTGAGGAGCTGAACTGCTGTCTTAAGAATTGATTTGCCTTTAAAGTGTCACACAAACCTATCTTTTGGGTTGCTAATCTGTGTTTCTCTTGTAACCAATTAGACTGGCTACAAAGAGGAAGCAGCGTTTGCCAGCGGGGCAGGTTGTGCTACGCGTGTATACGTGTGCATGTGTCAGTCCTGCCGGCACCCAGCAATTAGCTCAACCTCTCTGGTGCTTCCCAACCTGCAAGTGGCCCCAGTCCCCTTCAAAATGTCATTTTGGAGCCCTTTCCACAAGGCACCAGGTGATTTGTTGGTGCAAAGGATAAAAATCATGGCAATTTCTGAATAAAATGCAAGCTTAGGGCAATGTAATCTGACTGGGCTGCCTGGTTTGGGTCTAAGTGTGGCCAGCAGGTCAAGGGAGGGGATTCTCCCCCTCTACTCAGCTCTGGTGAGACCTCTCCTGGAGCACTGCCTCCAGTTCTGGAGCCCCTATTACAAGAGGGATCTGGAGGTGCTGGAAGGTGTCCAGAGAAGGGCCACGAGGATGAGCAGAGGGCTGGAGCTGCTCTGCTATGAGGACAGACTGAAGGAGTTGGGGATGTTCAGTCTGGGGAAGAGAAGGCTCTGAGGTGACCTCATTGTGGCCTTCCAGGATCTGAAGGGGGCCACAAGAAGGCTGGGGAGGGAATTCTCAGGATATCAGGTAGTGATAGGACTAGGGGGAATGGAATGAAGCTGGAGCTGGGGAGATTCAGGCTGGATGTGAGGAGGAAGTTCTTCCCCATGAGAGTGGTGAAGCCCTGGAATGGGTTGTCCAGGGAGGTGGTTGAGGCCCCAGCCCTGGAGGTGTTTAAGCCCAGGTTGGATGAGGCTGTGGCCAGCCTGATGTAGTGTGGGGTGTCCCTGCCCATGGCAGGGGGGTTGGAACTAGATGATCCTTGTGGTCCCTCCCAACCCTGACTGATACTATGATAATCCATGGTTTTACTGAAACATGTTTGTGTGTTCAGCAGAGAAATGGGCTGGACCACATTTCCTACAGGGACAGGCTGAAGGACTTGGGGCTGTTCAGCCTGGAGCCTGAAGGCTCTGGGGACACCTTAGAGCTGCATTTCAGTACCTGAAGGGGGCTACAGGAAGGCTGGGGAAGGCCAGTTTCGGAGGGCTTGTGGTGATAGGATGAGGGGCAGTGGTTTGAAACTGGAGCAGGGCAGATTTAGGTTGGACATTAGGAGGAAGTTCTTCAGAGTGAGAGTGGTGAAACACTGGAACTGGTTGCCCAGGGATATGGCTGAAGTCCTGTCCCTGGAGACATTCGAGATCAGGACCTGGGCAGCCTGCTCTGGTTGGAGATATCCTTTCTGACTGCAGGGGGGTTGGACAAGATGACCTTTGAGGGTCCTTTCCAACGTGATGCAATCTGTGAAACAAAACCAGGCTCTTTCTACTGAAGGACACATACTGTGCTGGGACCATGCTTGGACCAGGCTGGGCCACCCCAGCCTCAGCAGAAGGCAGCTCCCAGGATCTGCAGTCTTGTGCTTCTCTTGGGTCTGCTGGCTGTTTCTCCCACCACAGCCTTCACTAGTTTGTAGTGATCAACAACAAATGTCTTGCAAATATTTAGGTGGTTCTTCCCCATTACCTCCTATGAGGAGGAGAAAAATCATCAGCTTTCAGTTGCTGTTATTTCAACTTATTCTTTCCTGTGAGCCTGGCTGCTGACCCAAATGTGAGCACACAGAAAACATATGCCACATTTTATTTGCCAGCTACAGAAACCATGGTTTGGGAGCACACAAGATGTCACATCTGTTTAGCCAACAAAACACTGTTGTCTCCATTGCACTGAAAGGCTTCCTTTGTAGCAAAGGCTGCGTTTCAGGATGCCTGCTTAAATGGGGGCTATAAACTGCCTTAAACGTTCTTTATCTCACAGAGTTTCTCTTCTGTTTGCAGCAAGGGAAGCCCTATGTCTTTGATAGAGTGCTGCCTCCTAACACCACCCAGGAACAAGTTTATAATGCCTGTGCCAAGCAGATTGTTAAAGGTAGGTGTTCTTTGTTTCTTCCTGCTTGGGGGGAGGGGTGATGCCTCCCTGTCCCCTCCAGCTATATAAAGACAAGATAATGAATGTTTAGAAGTCTGTCTGGGAGTTCAGTAATTAGTAATACCAAGTGTTTCCTTCTTTAAGGATTTGTCTGTGTGAAAACAAACCAAAAGATAAAGAGCTGAAGGAATTGCAGTAGTTGTTCCCTTACTTTCTCCTTGTGTGACTGGTACCCCACACAAATCCTTGCTTTTTGTCATCCATGATGACCCCAGAAAGTGTGTTCTTCATGCAGCCCGAGACCATTCGGTGCAGGATGAGCATGGAAGAGCTGTGTCTTGGGATGGAAGGATGAGCTGTTACAGGAAGATGTAGAAGGCACTGGTTTAGTAGCTGCTTTGCATGCAGATAGCTTGTGTTTAAAAAGGAAATGGCACACAGGAAGTTCCACCTCAATATGAGCAAAAACTTCTTTACTGTAAGGGTGATGGAGCCCTGGAGCAGGCTAGCCAGAGAGGCTGTGGAGTCTCCTCTAAAGACTTTTAAGGCCTGTCTGGACACATTCCTGTGTGACCTGCTCTAGGTGATCCTGCTTTGGCAAGGGGATTGAACCCCATGATCTCTTGAGGTCCCTTCTAACCCCTACCATTCTAGGTGCAGGTGGATGAGAAGCTCAACAGGAGCCAGCAGTGAGCACTTGCAGCCCAGAAAGCCAACCAGAGCCTGGGCTGCAGCAAGAGAAGCAGAGCCAGCAGGGCAAGGGAGGTGATTCTCCCCCTCTGCTCCACTCTGGTGAGACCCCACCTGGAGCACTGTGTCCAGTTCTGGAGCCCCTAGCACAGGAAGGATCTGGAGGTGCTGGAAGGTGTCCAGAGAAGAGCCACGAGGATGAGCAGAGGGCTGGAGCTGCTCTGCTCTGAGGACAGACTGAGGGAGTTGAGGCTGTTCAGTCTGGAGAAGAGAAGGCTCTGAGGAGACCTCATTGTGGCCTTCCAGGATCTGAAGGGGGCTACAAGAAAGCTGGGCAGGGACTTTTGAGGGTGTCAGGGAGTGATAGGACTGGGGGACAAAACTAGGAATGGGTAGATTGAGATTGGATGTGAGGAAGAAGTTGTTCCCCATGAGGGTGGTGAGAGCCTGGCACAGGTTGCCCAGGGAGGTGGTGGAAGCCTCATGCCTGGAGGTGTTTGCAGCCAGGCTGGATGTGGCTGTGAGCACCCTGCTGTAGTGTGAGGTGTCCCTGCCCATGGCAGGGGGGTTGGGACTGGATGCTCCATGAGGTCCCTTCCTACCCTGACAATTCTGTGATTCTAAATGAGGACACAAGGGCCTTGTTGGATAGCCCCCTATAGTTTAAAACAAAGCCTTTATAAACTCAAGTATCAAGACTTTAACTTGAGAATCAAACTGTTTTGGTGCATTTTCTTTGCCTACCATGTTTCTCTACATCCCAAATCAGCCTCAGACCCATTAGATTCTGATGCTGGGTAGTCCATTTGTGAAGGTATTGCAACTGCTACAGCATCTCAAGCATTCGCAAGTAGTACCTGGTCTAATTCTTCCCTAGCTTTGTGTAGTGTCCTTGTGGCCCTCAAGAGTTGATCCTCATATTTTGTTGTTAAATCAAGCTGTGTAGGCATTGAGAATGGTGTCAGAGTTGCACTTGTATAGCTACACAAGGCTGTGTGTTGAACACTGAAATGTATCTGGTGTGAGGGATTGCTCAGAGGTGCAGGAGCTACTGAAGCACTGCTGGAGGACTCACTGGAGTTGCAGGTGTGGAGCTGGATCTGCTGAGAGTTTGTGCCTGCTGGTGGGGAGAGGTCCCTGGGCTGAGCAGCCCTGCTGCAGACCCTAGGTTCTGTTCTGGAGGAAATGGGTTGGCTCCCTTAGATAGCCTGGAGCAAACCAAGGTGTGTAGAGTCTAGCTGACTGGGGGTGAGGACCAGAAGCTAAATTATTTGATGCCGGTGAGAGGAAATGAGTCAGAAGACTTCAGTTGCCTTTTCTCAGAGGGGAGCCTAATTACAGCAATTCTGAATTCAGACTGGTAAGCCTTTAATCAAAACTGGTGGGATTGGAGTTGCAAAGCTTAGATATCATTAGTTTGGGTTGCTGGCACACCACTCAACTTTGGGAAGTTAGGGAGCTGTTTCAATACCACTGTGTGTGCTAACAGAAGCAGCACGTGGCTGGCTGTAGACTGGCAGAGGGGTTTTATGTCCCCTGTGAGAGTTGTTTTCCTCTGAAAATGGGGAGAGAAAGAAGATCCTCCTTGAGAGCAACTTGGAAAACTTAAATCACTGACTTAAGCTTTCTTCATTCACTAAACAGAAAGGCAAATGCCTTCCAAAGTCATAGAATGGTTTGGGTTGGAAGGGACCTTGAAGGTCATCCAGTTCCAATGCCCCTGCCATGGGCAGGGACCACCTACCACTAGACCAGCTTGCTTATCCAGCCTGGCCTTGAACACCTCCAGGGAGTTCAAGCATGTGTGTTAACTTGGACCTTCTAGATAACTTGAAAGCCAGATTTGATGGGGGAAAGGTGCAGAAGAAAGGAAAAGAGAGAGAGAGAGAAATGGGGGGAAAAAGAGGGGAGAGAAAGGGAGGAGGAGATTGATAGAGAGGGGAGAGAAAGGGAGAGGAGGGAGAGGAGGAGAGTGTAAGAGAGGGAGAGCACAGCATCACAGGAATGGTGTTCTTGGGCTTTGACTTGGATTTCATGGAATGTTCTATGGAATGGCTTAGGTTGGAAAGTGCCTTAGAGATCATCTACTCCAACCTCCCCATCATGGGCAGGGAAGCCTGGCTGCTCAAGGTCTCGTTTAGCCTGGCCTTCAACACCCTCAGGGAGGAGGCATCCACAATGTCCTTGGAAAGCTTATTCCAGAGTCCCACCACCCCTTACTGAAGAACTTCTTCCTAAGATCCTTGAGCTTAATTTCCAGTTTAAAGCCTAATAAGGTGACTGTGAAACAGCCTGGGCTCTTTCTGATAGACTGGAACAACACAATGCAGATAGGAGCTCCAGTCCATTAAAACTTGGAGCACCAGTTACATCTTGGAGACTTTTTTTGATGGCTTTTCAAGGCTACCATTTGTTATCAGCTTTCATTATGCTCCCATGGAATAGCTGATGGCTTCATTGTGATTAATGTGATTACAGAGCATCCCAGCTGGGCTAACAGGCTCTAAAGCAATGGGGACAATAATGATGGTAACTACAGGATTCAGCTAAATGTTTTCTGGTTTTCACTAAAGAAGAAATGGGATTAGGTTTAAGTAAACAGCTCAGTGTCTGAGGCCCAGCATTTCACATTCCATATGTGAGAAACAGGGAATTGTCTAGAGGAGGGGAAGCAGTCTGTGTGTCACAGGGATTTGCCTCAGGGTGGGCACTGGGATTGAGTTTATTGAAGGGACTCCCAGGGGCAGAAGTGTCAGTAGTGGAGGTGTGGAGGGAGTCATTACTGGGACAAATGGTCACACTTTGGGAATTTGTGTTTGCATTTTGTTAACCAAAGAAGTATCACTAAATCTGAAAGGAAACTGTCAAGGGGCAGGGCTGGGCTGACCACCAGGTAACTGCCAGAGGCTCTTCATGAAGCCCTCTGCCTTCCCTAAGGGAAAAAGGGAGAGAGACTGATGGGCTGGGAAAGAAACTCAACCAGCTGGGATGGAAAGAAGAACAATGCCAGGGAAGAGAGACAGAGACACAAACCAACATGGAACCCAAGCCCTGATGGCAATGAGGGCACCACTGGCACCACTGATGCTGGGGGCAGGCACTGAGCAAGTCTCAGCCTGGACTCAGCAGCAGATGGGAAATGGATTCAGGAGGTGGATTCTGGAAGTGGATTCAGGAACAGAGGGATGGGGATGGAAGGCAGAAGGGACAGAGTCCTGCTGGGACACCAGCCAGGGAAGAAGAGGCTTGGCCCTGGGCATCCCTCAGCTTGCTCCTGAAGATGCCCTCCATGGGCTGCAATCCCTTCTTGGGCACTTGAGGGTCCCCTGTCCTGGCTGCTCCTCCCCACAGCTGCCACCTCTTGCTGTCCCCTAAGGTGTGGCACAAGCTGTGGCAGTGCCCTTGGTGTGCAGAGGAGCAAGTCTCAGGCAGAGCCTTTCTGCAGGCATCCCTTGGCAGGACCTCTCCCATCAGCTTCTGCCTGCTAGAAGCAGCCCCTGGCTGTGCCGCCCTGCCCTGAACTTCATCAAGTGCCTTACTGAGCAGAGCCTGAGCTGGCAAGTCCCAGCCCTGACCAGAACTGGTTCTGCTCTGGCTCAGATGAGGACAAAAACAATAGTGTGTGATTGCCACCACATCTGCTTAGCTTCCCCTTGCTCTCTATTTCCAGCCTCCAGCTTTATCTCCTCACTCTACACAATGAGTGTCAGCATCTGAATTTTGCATCTTTCCTATAATTACACTGAGGGGAGAATATTTAATGGCCCAAGAATTAGCTGAGCACTGGAGCTGTGAGCATGTCAGTGCATGTGTGAACATCTGCACTTTTGTGTGTCCTGTGAGGAGGAGAAAATTGCTTTAATGATTTTCTTTTTTGGGGGGGGGGGAGGGAGGGGTAATGGGGTTGCTCTCACTGGGTCAGTTATTGACTTTCTTTTCTGGCTGCAAAACAAGAGAGCTTCAAATGCAGAGTCACAGAATCGTTTCAGGTGAAAGGACCTTGAAGATCACCCAGCCCAGCTGTCCACCTAAGATCACCATGCCCATACAGAGTCGTAGTGGCTGTGTAGAACCACAGAGTTGCAGAACTAGAGTGTTTAAAGATGGGAAAGATAAGTGTAGAGCTACAAATCTGCTTGTAGAAATGAGGCTGACAGAACTGAAGTCATCTGGTCTTTCTTCTTGCCAGTAAGAGTCCTGCACTTGGCAGTGGTCCATTTGAAAGGTCCCCAGCCCACAGCCACCTTTGGCCACTTATAGCAGAGCTCTGCTGGGCACTTCAGTGCTGCTGCAAGGACATTCTGGATCCCTAACCTGAGCAAGTCCCTCTTGTAACCCCAACACAAGGGCTGCAGCTTTAGGCTGTTGCTGCTTGTCCTACCCATCCTCATCAGGACAAAGAAAGAAGTTCTTAGGCTGGATGTTAAGAAGAAGTTCTTCCCAGCAAGAGAGATTGGCCACTGGAATGTGCTGCCCAGGGAGGTGGTGGAGTCACCATCCCTGGAGGTGTTTAGGAAGAGCCTGGCTGAGGCACTTGGTGCCGTGGTCTCGTTGATTGGATAGGGCTTGGGTGATAGGTTGGACTGGGTGATCTTGGAGGTCTCTTCCAACCTGGTTGATTCTATGATCTTGTCCAACCCCACTGCAGTCAGATTGGTCAGGGCCCCTTCAAGTTTGAATGTCTTCAGGAATGGGTCTTCCATCACCTCTCTGGGCAACATGTTCCAGGATTTCACCGCTCTCATAGCAAAGAACTTCTTCCTAATGTCCAACTTAAATCCACCCTGTTCCACTTTCACACCATTGCTCCTTGCCTGTCATTGAAACTAGAAATGGGTAGATTGAGATTGGCTGTGAGGAAGAAGTTGTTCCCCATGAGGGTGGTGAGAGACTGGCACAGGTTGCCCAGGGAGGTGGAAGCCTCATCCCTGGAGGTGTTTGCAGCCAGGCTGGATGTGGCTGTGAGCAACCTGCTGTAGTGTGAGGTGTCCCTGGCCATGGCAGGGGGGTTGGAGCTGGCTGATCCTTGAGGTCCCTTCCAAGCCTGACAATTCTGATTCTATGAAAGGCCATCTGGCAGTGGCTGGGTGGTCGAGTTGAGTGGCTGGCTTTGTGAGGAGGGTAAATCAAACTGCAAATCATTGCAAGGGTGCAGCAGGAACTGAGGAAAGCACTGTTTAAAGGTTTGGTTTATGTAAAAATCCTTATCTTTGTTTGGTCCCTTTGTTCATCTGGGGCTTTTCTCCCTCCCTCTCCCTCACTGCTGGGTTTCATTCAGGCTCTGTCTGTCTGGGACTGTCTTCTCTCCTCATTCAGTGGACAGATGGTATATTAACTATCTTAAGGTGGAAAGCCTTCCAACAAAAACAACCTCTTCTGCCTCTGAGCCCACTGCCTTGTAGGTGATGCAAAGGACTGTATCTTTTTTAATACCATATTTTTTCCTAATTGGGAAGATAAATTACTGATAAATTATTGATGCTTCCTCAAGCAGAAGGTTTCTTAGGGTACATGGATGCAAATTCTGAGCCATTTTCTTACATAACAGTTGATTAATCAGGTTATTTCCCCCCCTAGGCTGTGTACCAGTCTAGAGCTGACATTGTACCTTGCATTCACCTGGAGATAATAAGGCAGAATAGTTTATTCTTATGGTTTTTAATGCTAACCCAGTTTGGCAAAAAGAGGAAACAGCAGCAGAGGGCTCTTGGATGCTTTTTAACTGTCCTGGGAATGCTGGGAGGTGCTTGAGAAACAAACAGGAGCTGCACATGCTTGATCAAGGATTTCTGAACCACCACCCCAGGATAATTTTTTGATGCCTAAACCCCTTTGAAAATCTACTTCTGTGCACCTTCAGGCACTTGAGGAGCCAGCAGTGTGCACTTGTGCTCAGGGACAAGGTGCATTAAGAAGTGTGGCCAGCAGGTCTAGTGGGATTGTCTTCTACCTCTGCTCTGCTCTAGTGAGGCCACATCTGGAGCACTGGGTCCAGTTCTGGGCTCCCCAGTTTGAGAGAGACAGGGAACTACTGGAGAGAGTCCAGGGGAGGCTCCACAGCTGCTGAGGGGCCTGGAGCATCTCTGTGAGGAGGAAAAGCTGAGAGCCCTGGGGCTGTTGAGCCTGGAGAAGAGCAGCCTGACAGGGGATCTTCTCCATGTTGAGCAGCACCTAAAGGGTGGGAGGCAAGAGAGTGGGGCCAGATTTTTTTTTTTCAGTGGTGCCCAGCAACAGGACAAGAGGCAATGGGCACAAACTGGGACCCAGGAGGTTCCATCTGAGGATGAGGATAAACTGAACCAGGCTGCCCAGAGAAGTTGTGGAGTTTCCTTGTCTGGAGAGATTCCAGACCCACTTGGCTATTGTGCTGCTGGGCAAGCTGCTGTGGGTGCCCCTGCTTTAGCAGGGGGCTGGACTGGATGATCTCAGGAGGTCCCTTCCAGTCCCTACCATGCTGGGATTCCAGGACTTCAGCTCATATTCACCATGTGCTGGTTTTAGTCTAAAAAGGGAAATGAACCTTCCTTCTTTTCCAGCTTCCAACTACATTTTAGTTTAGAATTGAAAAACAGTTTAAACCCAAACAGTTTCTTGCCTTGCTGGCTAACAAAGGTGGAGCTTTCTTTACTCAATGCATATGGAATACTTACAACTGAACATGGCCTCAGCAGTTAAATAGGACAGCTTCTCTGTTGTGCTTACCTGTGTGTGTGTTTGTGTGTGTAGGAAAAGGGCCAATTAAGCTTTTCATTTCAAAATAAAATCAGAAATAATTGCAGTAAATTTGCAGGAGACATTTAGGGTCAAGTTGGATGGGACTGAGCAATCTGCTCTAGTTGCAGATGTCCCTGCTCTCTGCAGGGAAGCTGGACTACAGAACAAACAAACCAAACCAGGTTGGAAGAGACCTTCAAGATCATTGTGTCCAACCCCTCAACCAATCCAACACCAGCCAAACAACTAACCCATGGCACCAAGCACCCCATCAAGTCTCCTCCTGAACACCTCCAATGATGGTGACTCCACCACCTCCCCAGGCAGCCCATTCCAATGGGCAATCACTCTCTCTGTAGAGAACTTCTTCCTAACCTCCAACCTAAACCTCCCCTGGTGCAGCCTGAGACTGTGTCCTCTTGTTCTGGTACTGCTTGCCTGGGAGAAGAGACCAACATCTGCCTGTCTACAACCTCCCTTCAGGTAGTTGTAGAGAGCAAGAAGGTCTCCCCTGAGCCTCCTCTTCTCCAGCTAAGCAACCCCAGCTCCCTCAGCCTCTCCTCACAGGGCTGTGTTCCAAACCCCTCACCAACCTTGTTGCCCTTCTCTGGACTCGTTCCAGCAAGTCAACCTCCTTCCTAAACTGAGGGGCCCAGAACTGGACACAGTACTCGAGGTGCAGCCTAACCAGTGCAGTGTACAGGGGCAGAATGACCTCCCTGCTCCTGCTGGCCACACTGTTCCTGATGCAGGCCAGGATGCCACCGGCCCTCTTGGCTGCCTGGGCACACTGCAGGCTCATGTTCAGTCTACCGTCAACCAGCACCCCCAGGTCCCTCTCTGCCTGGCTGCTCTCAGCCACTCTGACCCCAGCCTGTAGCACTGCCTGGGGTTGCTGTGGCCAATGTGCAGAACCTGGCACTTGGATGTGTTCAATCTCCTGCCCTTGGCCTCTGCCCATCTGCCCAGCCTGTCGAGGTCCCTCTGCAGAGCCTCTCTACCCTCCAGCAGATCAACTCCTGTCCCCAGCTTGGTGTTGTCCACAAACTGACCTTTACAGATCCCTTCCAACCCAAACCCCTCCATGATTCTATGAAACACTGCCTTGCCTCGAGGCTATTTTGAAATTCAGTATTAATGTGATGAACTTTTGGAAAAGGAAATAGTTTTGTATTCCAACAAGACAGAACTTTGGTGAGCTGCTGCCACCGCTCTCTGTGCAAATCCTTGGCTGCATAGAATCACTGAGTTGTTTGGGTTGGAAAAGACCTCTAAGATCCTTGAGTCCAACCATCAACCCAACACCACCCTGGCCATTAAACCATGTCTCAAAGTGCCATGGCCAGAGGTATTTTGAACAGCTCCAGGGATGTCTGTGTCTCTCCCTCCTTGGTCCTGCACTTTGTGTTTCTGCTGCTTCACCCACGTCAGGCTGGTTGGTGCCTGCTGAGTGGAGCTTCTGGCAGAATTTGTGCTAAAGTTTTAACCATCAACAACCTTCAGGAATTTGCTCAGCCTGTAATCTCCTGTTAAAATTGAATCTCTTTTAAAGGCAATGCTTGCTATACATTGAGTGAATGGGCTTTGGTTGTGGAGCAGCCAGAGGGCCAGCAGTGAGGCTCACTGCTGCTCTCTCCTGTGTTCAAGCTACCTTTGTTGTAGCCTTTCCCTCCATAGATTCATAGAATGGTTTGGGTTGGAAAGGGCCTTAAAGATCATCTGGTTCCAACCTCCTTGCCATGGGCAGGGACACCTTCTGTTAGACCAGGTCACTCAAGGCCCCATCCAGTCTGGCCTTGAACACCATCCACAACCTCTCTGGGCAACCTGTTCCAGTGTCTCACCACCCTCACTGGAAAGAATTTCTTCCTAATTTCCAGTCTAAATCTCCCCTCATACCTCAAATCCACTCCCTCTCACCTATCACTACAAGCTTTTGCCACAAGTCCCTCCTCACCTTTCTTATAGGCCCCCTTCAGGTACTGGAAGGCTGCTCTAAGCTCTCCCTGGAGCCTTCTCTTCTCCAGCCTGAACAGCTCCAACTCTCCCAGCCTTTCCCCATAGGGGAGGTTCTCCATGCCTCTAATCATCTTTGTCATCTCCTCTGGACCTGCCACAGCAGTTCTATGTCCTTCTTATGCTGGGGGCACCACCTCCACTTCCACTCAACTCATTCTGTGTTGAACTGGAAATCTCTGAGGTGCTCCCTTCAGGAAACAACTGGTGAATGAACACTTTGAAATATCAGTAACTTGAAACCTGGCCCTTTTTAGAAGCTTGTTGGTGGAGTAAAGGGGTTTAGGCACAAACTCAGGATAGCACTGTGGGAGGACATTGGGGTTTTGGCTATGCAATTACTATCTGTAATTATTTCTTCAAAAGGTTGTTTCCTTAAAGCAAGAACAAGCAGCATTTATGGTTATAAACAAACATGCAAACTGTTAATTCCAGACTGGTAGTGATTACAGTCTCCAACTCCATCATCCTCCTAGATCTCAGGATGTGAAAAGTTTACCTGTGCTCTGCACAACCTCTGACACATCCTCTCCAGCTCTCCAAAACACTTCTGCCACAACTTATACAGTTCCACTCTGTCTTTAATGACAACATCTATTTTTGAATGACTTCATTGCAATTCCATCCTTGCTCAGTGGTGCTCTGTAGGAGAGGTGGATCTTTGCAGCAGTTGTCTTTGAAAAAGATCTCTTTTCCTTTCCCTTCATTTTATCCATTTCTTTGCTCTCTGTGGGTTTTGTCTGATTATTATTTTATTCCATGCTTGTTCCTTCTTTCCTCTAACATTTTTTCTGATGTACCCTTCCTGTCTGGATCATCTATCATAGTATCATTGTATCAGTCAGGGTTGGAAGGGACCACAAGGATCATCTAGTTCCAACCCCCCTGCCATGGGCAGGGACACCCCACACTAGATCAGGCTGGCCAGAGCCTCATCCAGCCTGGGCTTAAACACCCCCAGGGATGGGGCCTCAACCACCTCCCTGGACAACCCATTCCAGGGCTTCACCACTCTCACAATGTACCTAAGGAGGTATAAAGAAGGGCATCCCTGGAGGTGTTCAAAAAGGGATTGAACATGGCACTTGAAGCCATGGGAGGTGTTGGGTGATAGGTTGGACTTGATGATCTCTGAGGTCTTTTCCAACCTTATTGGTTCTATGATTATGTGTGTGCCTGTGTTCATGCAAGTGCAGATTAGAACATCACAGATACCACAATATAATGCTGTACACCATAAATACACACCTACTTCTTTCTTCTGGTAGCTATTTTTTCTTCACTGCAAGGGTTCTCAACCCCTGGAACAGGCTCCCCAGGGAGGTGGCTGAATCCTCACCCCTGAAGGTGTTTCAAAGAGGCAGAGATGTGGTGCTGAGGGCCACGGTTCGCTCCGGCCTTGGCAGAGTTAGAGAATGGTTGGATTCAATGATCTTGAAGGTCTTTTGCACCCTAAACAATTCTATGATTCTCTTAGCATAGATCTAGAGGGTGGGAAACATAAACATTTGAGAAGCAGAGGTGGCCACCTCTGACAGCAGGAGATGCATTTGGAAGTGGCAGTGGGCAGGGAGGTTTGTGCCCTGGTGGATGGCAGAGCTGGGCAGCTTTGCTGGCTGTTCTGTCCCCTCTGCAGCCTGCACCAGTCGAGTGCTCCTTTTGCTTGTACTTGTCTCTGTTAGCTCCAGGCTTTGCTGCTGTCTCTGTGTCTGGTGTTTCTACTCCAGAGGCTGTGAGCAGAGCTCTGGTACTGGGTAGGATGTTGCTGGCCCTTGGAAAGAGTTAGAAGTGGCTGGTTTTTCTAACTTCATGCAATATAAAATCATTCATTCTGCCTTGAGAGAAGTGTGTTGTCAAGAAAGCAAATTCCTCTTGGTCTGAATATCATCTTGCTTTGCAGCCATGCTTGGAAGTTAATGAGGCCATGAACTGGTGAGGCTGTTAGAGCTGTGGAAAGATACAGCATGGGTTTGTTTAATGTTCTCTGTGATGTGTGGTGGTTTAAAATGCAGGCAATTAAATTCTCTCTTTTCCATGTTACACAGGTATGTTGCAATATATCTACTGCCCAGAGATATATTTCCCCCCTACCCCCAGGAAAGTGAGAATAATTCTGCAGTTCCCTAACTCAGATTTCATTATGTTGGTTTTTTTTGTCCTGAAGTTAGCTATTTGTTATATTTTTCCCATTCCTTATTGCACAAATTATTTTCTACTTGAGCTTCAATATTGTAGAAGCACAAGCCCTGTGAGGAGAGGCTGAGGGAGCTGGGGTTGCTTAGCCTGGGGAAGAGGAGGCTCAGGGGAGACCTTATTCCTGTCTACAACTCCCTGAAGGGAGGTTGTAGCCAGGTGGGGGTTGGTCTCTTCTCCCAGGCAAGCAGCACCAGAACAAGAGGACACAGTCTCAAGCTGTGCCAGGAGAGGTTTAGGCTGGAGGTGAGGAGAAAGTTCTTCCCAGCAAGAGAGATTGGCCATTGGAATGTGCTGCCCAGGGAGGTGGTGGAGTCCCCATCCCTGGAGGTGTTCAAAAAGGGATTGGATGTGTCACTTGAAGCCATGGTTTAGTTGTCAGGAGGTGTTGGGTGATAGACTGGACTTGAAGATCTCTGAGGTCTTTTCCAACCTTATTGATTCTATGATTCTAAGCCTTAGGAGATGTTGCTAATTCAGCTTTACGATAACCCATCTGAGCTTTTAATTGTTTCTTTCCTTCTTGCAGATGTTCTCGAAGGCTACAATGGCACCATCTTTGCTTATGGACAGACATCATCAGGAAAAACACATACTATGGAGGTAGAGTGGCAAAATGAAATCAGTTTGGTAGCAGCAGTTGAATTAGATGTACCAATTACCTGAGCAAGGCAGCTCCCTGGAGCACTCAGCTGTGAGTGACATATAAAAAGAGATCTGGGGATGTTTAGCTGCTGCTGCCTTTTAAGCCGTAGTATTTCTTTCGAGGTGGAGTTTATTCAAGAGATGTCTACAGATGCCAAGCTAAGTTAATAAATAGTGAGTGAAAAAATACCAAGTATGGTTACCTAAGGTTTGAGGCATGTGTCTGTTTCAAAGGATTGGAGGGAGATTTGCTAATCCACAGCTGAAAAGAGTAATAAGGGTCTGCAGCGCTCGCCTGCGTGCAGGGTGATGAAAATTCATGCCTTGGTTATTGGTTCTCTCATTTGCACTCCCCTTCTGGGAATACCACTCTCACACACTGCAGCACAGATGGATGAGTTGGAGAATTGTTGCTTCAGAGGAGGGGAACACCAAATTCTACCAAATAACAGCAGCTGAAGTCCTGAGTCTGTTCAGATTTCTGCTCCATGAAGTGTATTTTGGTTTTACTGTTCAGTAGAAGACATGTAGCTATTTTAGTCTCTTACTAAAAACAAAAAGGGAGGATCATCCAAGCATTTAATCCTCCCATAGGACTGTTCCATCACAACACTGGGTGTGTGTTAGCTTGGAGCGTTTCACAGCAGCCATGAACTTGAAACAGGAGGTCTACAGCAAAGTTTTGCTAATTGAAAGAGGGGGAGGGGAAAGAGCTTTCATTTGTTTAACAGCATCAGATGGTTCTGCTACATGATTAACACAGGTGACCTACCTAACCTGAAGGTTAAAGGAGAAAGAAAGTGATACTCTCTCAAGTGAATAGCCCTGGTGAGATTGCATCCTCCAGGAAAAGGAGCAATTGTGGCAATAAACTGATGCCTTGCATCTAATTAAGTCTGTCCTTGGGAGGATGGGGGAAATCACTAGCTCAGCCCTCACAGATGGCACAATGGCTGAGTAATCCACCAGCTCTGAATGTAATTAAATCAAAATGTCTGCAGGGCTTGAGCTGGTGCTTCCACATGGCATGGGGAAAGATCTCTTAAAGCCAATTTATATTCAGAATTACAAGCTGAGATAAAGAAAATGACTGTAGGAAAATGCCTCTTTTACTTCTTTAATAAAGAAGCTGTCATTTTAAAGTGGAATCAAGCCTGTATTCAGTTTTAATCCCCCTTTTAACCTAACATCCTCTTGTAAAGTTGCTAGAGTAGGTTGTGGAGGAAAAAAATAGTTTGAAGTTGAAGGAAGAGTAAATCCTCTTGGTAAAGCTGTTATGGAGGATTTTCTGTGAAATGCTTCATAGTTGTTAAGCTTAAACTGGCCATGGTACCATCATACAGGCAGGGTGGGCTCTCTGGCACACACAGGTCTTCCTCCTCTGTAGCAGGGTAGATACCTTCTTAAAAACTACTGATTTTTGCCCCCTGGATTACACTGAGCTTGGACCTTAGAGTAGTTCCAATGCTAGGTCCCTACAGATTGTAGGTACTGCATCAGTATCCTGAAAGAAGGCAGCACTGCCTCTAGTGTTACACTTCACTAGCCACTGCCTGCTATGTTTCAGTGTGGAAATGAATGCTTTTATTAAAATGAGAGGTTTTAATGAGCAGAGAGCTCTCTAGTCAGGTGCTTTGGAAGAGTTTAACTGCAATGGCAGCATGGCCTGAGGTCACAGCTAAATCCATGAGATGGCTTGGTGTTTTTATCCAGTGAGGAGCCCACCTCGCCCTTTCTCTTCCCTTCCAGTTTATAGATTGTAAATTATAGTGAGGCCTGTTTCAATCAGCTCTTGTTTTAATGAAAATCCTTTTATAACAGAGTCAAAATGAATGTGTTTCAATGCACAGCAGATTGCTGGTGCTAAAGCATTTTAAAGACCTGAGCTCATTCCTCTGCCCTGAAATTGTGCCAGAGGGGGTTTAGGTTGGAGATGAGGAATTTCTTTGCTGCAGGAGTGGTCAGGCACTGGAACAGGCTGCCTAGGGAGGTGGTGGAGTCACCATCCCTGGAGGTGTTCAAGAAACCTGTGGCCATGGCACTGTGGGGCATGGTTTAATGGCCATGGTGGTGTTGGGTTGATGGTTGGACTCAATGATCCCAGGGGGCTTTTCTGTGATTCTTAAAGCCCTGAATGTGATCTTGCTTCACTGAAGTTTCTGCTGACCTGAATATTGGGAAGTTTTGATGCCAAGATACTGTAGATGCAGAGACTGATTTCTGTGCACACTTCATCTTGTTCTGCAGATTGATTTCTCCTCTGAGCCAGAGAAAGTGATGTAAAGGGAAGCCTAGTTCTCACAGGGCTTGTTGGGGTGGAGAGAATGTTTAATTAGGTATTTCTGTAAGTTGTCACTTCCCCACAGGGATCAAGGGATGTTTACCTGCTGCATTGATCCCAAAGCTGATGCACCTCTGTGCAGGCAGAACCTCTGCAACAAGGCTTTGAATTCAAGCCATCCTGTGGCTGAGCTGATGACCCAGCTCCATCAAAGCTGCTGTGGAAAAGGGAGCACTGCACAGCTCTAGCTTGTCTGGTTCTGCTGCCTTGGAGATTGTGTTTGGCAGCGCTTTGTAGCGTGGCCCTGCCTCTGGTTGGGTATGTGTGCACTGTAGAACTAGCAACAAACCTCTCTTTATCCTAAGTTGGGAAATTGTCCTTTCCCCTCTTTGGGAAGAGTCTCTCTCTCTGTGCAGTGATGCAGGGTAGTTGCTTTCAGTGAGCTTTCCAAGGACTTCTTCAGGGAGAACATGGAAATGGTATTAACCTGCTCAGTGTCAGCCCCGTGTGATGGAACCAAATGCTGTGCTGGCCAGGGAGAGCAAAGTGTTGGGCTTTGATTTAAGCATCTATGCATACACATTTTCCTCTCCATCAGGAGCTGAGCTTATTTAACCATAGTCTGAAATAAACTGGTCTGTCCTACGACAGGAACTTTTCTTTTTGCCCAGTTTTTTGGGAGGCTTAGGAAGTTATTGGATATGGTATAGCACTGAAGTGCTGCCCCTGCAGGAGGTGATGTTACTTGTGTAATATCAATAAAATATTCACACTTCAGCTACAGCTGAGTGCCTCTTTATGGGGCAGGCAGGCAGCAATGGAGCTCATTATCTATATTCTCTCCTCTTTTTTTTCCTCCAAGATGTGTATGTAATTTGAGGGCAGGAGCCTGCTAACTACTTCAAATACAGACGTTGAGATAGAGGGGGAGATTATGTCAGGGTTTTGTTCTAAATTCCCTTTGTCCTAGGCTGATGCTTTGTCATTCCACCATCTTTAGCATACAGGAAGCAATGCATAGGAAGGCTGTATCTGAGTGTACTAATAAAGGTTGGCAGGCAGGTCAGTGTGACCCACTAGTCAATCATAAACGTGCATGGTGTTGACAAGCACACATACCTGTGTAGGATTTGCTTCACCTTTTGCTAAAAGTCATTGGATGGTTGACTATTTTTAGCAGTTACAAATCAAATCTGACTTCCCATCATTTGGAATGGTATGGTTATCTACTTTATTAGAATCACAGAGCCATTAGGGTTGGAAAAGCCCCCTGGGTTCATTGAGTCCAACCATCAGGCACTATGGCCATCAAACCATGTCCCAAAGTGCCAGGGCCACAGGTTTCTTGAACACTTCAAGGGGTGGTGACTCCACCACCTCCCTGGGCAGCCTGTTCCAGTGCCTGACCACTCCTGCAGCAAAGAAATTGCTCCTAATCTCCAACCTAAACCTCCCCTGGTGCAACCTGAGGCTATTTCCTTTCATTCTGCCTAGGGAGAAGAGACCAACCCCCAACTCACTCTAACCTCCTTTCAGAGAATTATAGAGAGCAATGAGGTCTCCCCTCAGCCTTCTTTTCTCCAGACTGAACACCCCCTGTTCCCTCAGCTGCTCCTCACCAGCCCTGTTCTCCAGACCCCTCACCAGCTTCATCACCCTTCTATGGGCCTGCTCCAGCCCCTCAGTATCTTTCTTCTAGTGAGGCTCCCAAAACTGAACCATGTGTTTGAGGTGCAACCTCAGCAGTGCTGAGTATTTGGGTCCAGAAAAGGGCAATAAAGCTGGTGAAGGGTCTAGAGCACAAGTGTTGTGAAGAGCAGCTGAGGGAGCCTGGGTTGTTCAGCCTGGCGAAAAGGAGCTGAGGGGTGACTTTCTGGCTCTCTACAACTCCCTTGGTAGAGTTAGAAAATCATTGAACTGGATGCTCTTAAAGGTCTTTTTTAATCAAAAAGATTTGTTGAGTGTATATTTTAAAACCCTCATAATTTCACACTACTCTTTGGAGTAAGATGCTTTGTTGTGCTGATGTGTGTGGTGTTACTCAGACCAAGATCCACTCAAAAGGTCTACTAGAGTTTCTAGATGCTGTGCTGGAATCTTAAACCAACTGACTTGTTAGTGCTTGTTTAAGCAGTTTGGCAATGCAGTGGACACTGGAGTCAGAAAAGCTTTTTATTTTGAGTTTCTCTTTTATTCAGTTTTCATAGCATCACAGAATGGTTTGAGTTGGAAGGGACCTCAAAGATCATCTAGTTCCAACCCCCTGCCCGTGGGCAGGGACACCTTCCACTAGATCAGGTTGCTCAGAGCCACATCCAGCCTGGCCTTTAAAGCCTCCCAAGGATGAGGCTTCCACCACTTCCCTGGGCAACCTGTGCCAGTGTCTCACCACCCTCACTGTAAAGAATTTCTTCCTCACTGTAAAGAATGCCCAGGGAGGTGGTGGAGTCACTGTCCCTGGAGGTGTTCAGAAAAGGCTTGGATGTGGCACTTGGAACCATGATTTAGTTGTCAGGAGGTGTTAGGTAATAGGTTGGACTTGATGATCTCTGAGGTATTTTCCAACCTGGTTGATTCTAGGATTCTATGAATTTCTTCTGAGTGTTCAAGTGATTTTATCTTTCCTGCACATCTGGCAAGGAGCAATCACAGAACACAGCCAGTTGTAAGGGAGCTCAAAGATCATCTAGTCCAACTCTGGACCCAGCACAGAATGGCCAACCCTAAACCACGTCCCTAAGTGCCAGGTCCACAGGCTGCTTGAACACCTCCAGGGATGGGGACTCCACCACTGCCCTGGGCAGTCCATTCCAATGTTTGAGAACCCTTTCAATGAAGAAATATCTCCTAATATTTTCTTTACAATGCAACCAGAAGGAGCTACACAGCCAGAGAAATTGTTTGGTTTAGTTAATATTCAGCTCTTGAAAGAACAGAGGGAGGCAGTTGTGCAAATTCACACGGAGAGCAGTAGTGTTTGCAAGGCACAGTGCTCTGGCAACAGGCCCAGCAGGCTCAGAGCAGAATATATGACTCTAATCCCCAAATCCCTGCAACCCAGATTTCCCCACAGCTTTCTAGCATGGTAGGGAAAGAGAAACAAAACACTTTAACACTTCTTGCTTCTGACTCCTTTCCAAATCTCTGGTTTAACTGGGAGAAGCTGGCTGTAATTTGTACCTGTGTTTGTGTTTATTCATCTCTCTCTCTAGTCGAGGAGTGACAGTGTAAACAGGGGCAGGACAGCAGGCTTGGCAAACAGTGGAAGCTGTCAAAACAGATAGATGCTCTGTAGGGTCAGGAGTCCTGACAGGTGGAGTCCTTCTGTCACCTTTTCTGTGCACCTCAGTCAAGCAAATCCCCCCGCGAGGAGCAGAAGCACTCAGAGGGGGCTGCTGGAGGGGAAGGTGTGTTTGGACAAGGCTCTTTCCTCTCCTGTGCCTGAGCAAGTTGTTCCAGCTTACAGTTTGGTTGTGTGTCCGCAGGGGAAGCTGCACGACCCTCAGCTGATGGGAATCATTCCAAGGATTGCACATGACATCTTTGATCACATCTACTCCATGGATGAGAACTTGGAGTTTCACATAAAGGTAAATGCAGAGTGACGCCTTACGTAACGGCCGGCAGGGAAGGGAGTTGAGCTGGGTGGGGAATCTGCATTCCTGCTAGCATGGGCTGCTGCAGAACCCTTCCCTTCTGCCTTTTGTAACTCAGCTCCCCATTACCTTCCTGAGAATATTTGCCAGAAATCATCTAATGCAGTGAAGAGCCTGTGATGGGAGTGTGTTTTCAGGTTTGCTAGTCTGATTGCCTTGTCTCACAATCATGGAATTGGCAGGGTTGGAAGGGACCTCAAGGATCATCTAGTTCCAAGCCCCCTGCCCTAGGCAGGGAAACCTCACACTAGATCAGGCTGCTCAGAGCCACATCCATCCTGGCCTTCAAAACCTCCAAGGATGAGGCTTCCACCACCTCCCTGGGCAACCTGTGCCAGTCTCTCACCACCTTCACGGGGAACAACTTCTTCCTCACATCCAATCTTAGTCTACCCATTTCTATTTTCTTCCATTCCCCCCAGTCCTATCACTCCCTGACACCCTAAAAAGTCCCTCCCCAGCTTTCTTGTAGGCCTCCTTGAGATACTGGAAGGCCACAATAAGATCTCATCCTCAGAGCCTTCCCTTCTGCAGACTGAGCAACCCCAACTCTCACCACATTGATAGACCAGCCAGTGTGGGGAGAAAACATTTCACTCCTGCTCCTCCAAAGGCCTCAGCCCCACTTGTTATATCCATAAATACCATTGGTCAGCACAGTAGTTGTGAGAATACTGAGATGTTGTTCCTATCTCAATATGTAGGTTTGAAATGGAGAAAAGATGGTTTGGGGCAATTTGTGGAACAAGGTTTAGAAGTAATTTCAGCTCAGAAGCTTATATATGGGTTCCTGGATGTAGGTCTAAGTCTCAGTTTGATCAGCTCCTATTGTTTTCCATGTCCCTATCTTGATCCCAACCATGTGATCTCTCCAATCTGTTTAAGTGACCTTCAATTCCCACTGTTCACCCAGTCTCCTGGGCAGCTCTCAGCCATGGTGGGGCACTGGGCCATCTGGCAGAGCTGAGGACAGGCTACAGCTTATGTCCAAGCAGACATTAGGAAAATTACCCAGTGGGTTGTAGGAAAAATGAATGCTCCTGAGTCATCCCTCCCCTAAACCACACAAAATATCCCTAGATGGCTTCAGTAAGGTTGAGTAGCTGAGCACAGGCAGAGTTAGGAGCACCTAACTTCTTTCTGAGAGTGGAGCTCCCCTCCTCTCTCCCTCTTGTCCTGTCCCCACAGGCTATTCTAACCAGTCCCTCCCCAGCCTTCTTGTAGGTCCCCTTCAGATATTGAAATGCAGCTCTAAGGTGTCCCCAGAGCAGCCCCAACTCTCAGCCTGTCTTCATAGGGGAGGTTCTCCAGCCCTCTGATCACCTTCATGGCCTCCTCTGGACCCACCCCAGCAGGTCCACATCTCTCTTGTGTTGGAGGCCCCAGAGCTGGAAAGAGATTGGGAAGTATTGAGCTCCTTAAGAAGAGACACCTCTGAATTTTCCTAGAAGGGAGTTTCACAGGAGTGACTCTGACCTTATTACCTGTGAAGCTCTTCTGTGCCTACTGCTCTGCATGGTAACACTTGGCTACCAACGGATGGGGACCCCCTTGTACAAGATGTAGTAAATTCCTCTCCCAGCAGAAGATTCTCACTTTATAAATCACATTCTGCCAGCAGTGACTTTTCTCAGTGCTTCCCTCTCATAGTTGACATTTATGAATATCTTAACAGAAAAGCTGCCTAAATAGCAGTTAATGATTGAGTGATTATACAAGGAGCTGTCATGGAGAGAAATGCATGTTCTGTCTTTGGGAGCAAGAATTTAACCAAACTGTCACAGTCTTTTAATAACTCAGCCCATCTCAAAAATTAAATGCCATTTTTTTCCCTTCTCCCTCTTTAATATCTCCCATTTAGAACAGGGAGGGAAGCTTGATACCTCCTCTGTGTTAATTCAAAGAACATGAGTTAAGTCTGGGTGGACCAGACTGTTGAAACGAGCTGGTCCAGGGGGTGGCTTTAAATGGGACACAGGTGAAGTGAATGCACAAATGCACAGCACTTAATGTTTCAGAGCAGTTGCCACACAGAAAAGTCAACTCATCAGTGTGTATATATATGTAAAAAGACAATTTATTTTCCAGATGAGGGAAAATGTTACTTTACTAAATAGCTGGAGTTTAGTGATCACTAGAATTTAGCTATCAAGGATTCTAGCTCAACAATCCCTGGATAACACTTACTTAGGGTTTGGATAGACACCACACCCCAAACACATTTTAGTTTCTTGCTGGGAATTGAATACCCTTTTATTGAGGGAGTCACTCACTCATTCAAAGAATCCTTCTATGGTAGAGGTTTAGAAGGGACCTCTGGAGCTCATCCTGTCCAACCCCCCTGCTAAAGCAGGAGCACCCATGGCAGCTTGCCCAGGATCACAATGTCCAGGTGGGTTTTGGGTGTCTCCAGAGACTCTACCACTTCTATGGACAGCATGTTGCAATTCTCCATCACCTTTACATTTTCATAGTTTCTCCTCATGTTTACATAGAACTTCTTGTGTTCAAGTTTGTGCTTTCCTGTCACTGGGCACCACTGAAGACAGACTGGCCCCATCCTCCTGACACTCACCCTTTCAGTATTGAGCAGCATTGATGAGATCTCTCCTCAGTCTTCTCTTTCTCAGACTAAAGAGCCCAAATTCTCTCAGCCTTTCCTCATCAGAGAGATGTTCCAGTGCCCTCAGCATCACTGTAGCCCTTTGCTGTACCCTCTGCAGCAGCACCCTCTGTCCTTCTTGAACCAGGGAGCCCAGAACTCTCCTCATTCATTTATTTTGAGGACAGTTGTTTCTCTCTCTATTACAAAATAGATATTTTTCAATTTCTTCTTGGAGACCCAATTCAAGACAGAACTTTTCCATAGGCTTCATTTAAAAGTTTGATCTCTTATATATTGCTTAGCCTTAGGTAGCTTAAACCAGTGAAGGTGCTGCCTGCTTTTGTGCTGCTGGGAAATACCAATATACATCTTACAGCTGTCAAACTGGACCCTGCTCATCATGCAGCTGTACTGATGTGATGGTAGCTGAATTGATCTGATTCTGCTCAATATTTTTGTCAATTTTGCCTGTGTTATGGGGAGGGGGCAGAAAGAAGAAAAAAGGTGAAGATAAGATTTATCTCAAGCTGTGGTTGTGTGCCTTCCTGTTGAATCATTGGTAAACAGAGGGAAATCAATGACTTGTGAAGCTGAAAGATGTAATCCAAGCTATGTGGGAGGTGGGGTTTATTTTTAGTGCAGTGGTTTTTATTTTGACAGGTATGGAAATGTAGGTATGGAGATTTTTTTTACATCACCAGAGCTTAAATCTGCAATGTTTCTGATTACTTGATTAGGTTTCCTACTTTGAGATATATTTGGACAAAATAAGGGACCTGCTTGACGGTAAGTTGTGCATTTCTTATGTGGCTTTGAGTCACAGTGTTTTGAACCTGTGCTTAAGAGGAAACAGTTCTTTTCTTTCAGAAAGATTTCAGCTTAAGCTGTGTGGCTGGGTTTGTGAAAGAGAACCTGGCAATTGAAGTCTTCTGAGCTTTGACTCTTGTGCCCCTCCCTCTGCAGTGCTGCATACCTTGATTATAGATCAGTGAGTGCAGAGAATTTTGCAGGCTCCAAGGCAGGAATATTCTTAAAGCAAACCTGTGGATAGTGTTCTGTTGAGGGGGCTTTGTTCAATCTGGTTCAGCTTCTTCCTTGCTTTGCTTCTTTCAGGTAGAGTTGGTTGGGAGTGATTGATCTCTTGGAATTTGTGTCTCCACAGAAGTGTGCTCTGTGATAATGAAAGTGTGAACTGTGTGTGTTAGTATGAAGCAGAAATCTATGCTAATGGAACATGCATTGGAGCTTTTTTTGAATTTCAATGAGGCCTCCAATCTCTTCTGGAATTCTTGCTGCATTGGCAAAATCCATCTTGATCTGTGCTTGATTCATTAATCCAAGCAATAAGCAAAAAGCTTTTGTCCCATAAAATTAACTGGGGGGAAAAAATCCCCACCCAGCAGGTCCAAGATTGACAGAACAAGAAACAAGTTTTATGTAAGAGAAATGTTGGTAGTTCAAAAGGAGTAGGAAGCAACTACAATGCTCACCTGCAGATGTAATCAATTCATAGTCTTTGTCTGTCATGCCTGTAGCTGACACATTCTTTCCTGCACAATATTCCTAATGATCTCCACCTTTTTTTTTTCCCTAGTGTCAAAGACAAACCTTGCTGTACATGAAGATAAAAACAGAGTCCCATATGTTAAGGTACAAGGAAAAATGTGATGCTTCTTTATTCTTCCTTTCTCACCTATGCATTTCTTTACACATTTCCATTGGTATCTCTCAGTGTGTTTGCTGAGATGATTCAACTCATGGTCAGAATCTGCGCTCTTCAAGTAATACTGGTCCCTGCATGTAACCAGTTGCCTGAAATATCAGCGGGCTTGAATCATGCTTGCTATATTTTCCTGACTTGAAACATTTGCATTGTGGTATTATGGTGTTAAATTTGAAGTATTCATATTTCCATCTCATGTCAGGTATGAAAGAGAACATCCTGAAGAATTTTCATAGAGTGGTTTGGGTTGGAAGGCACCTTGAAGGTTGTCTAGTTCCAACCCCCTGCCGTGGGCAGGGACACCTTCCACTAGACCAGGTTGCCCAAGGCCTCATTCAACCTGACCTTGAACACATCCAGGGAGGGAACATCCACAGTCTCCCTGGGCAACCTGTGCCAGTGTCTCACCACCCTCACTGGAAAGAATTTTTGCCTGATCGCTACTCTTAGTCTCCCCTCTTCCAGCTTCCATCTATTCTCTCTCATCCTATCACTATAAGCCCTTGTCAAACGTCCCCTCTTGTTTTGTAGTTTGAGAGAACAAACCTAATTTGGGTATAGAAACTTTTTTCTGTTGGATATTTGGATTGGACTGAGTCTTTAAGCCTCTGAAAGAACATTGTCTCTTGTGCTATTCTGTGGACTCCTCCTGGAAGTCATGCAAAGACCTGCTCTGCTCCGTTGCCTTGCTAATGATCGTGTTGGATGTTGATGGTTCTTCTAATGATTTGCTTCATCAGCTGCTAAGTAGTTCTCCTGACAGCATTTGGAGTACTGGGACTCTGCCTAAACCTCTCTGTTTCTGACTAGGGTTGTACAGAAAGATTTGTATCTAGTCCTGAAGAAGTGTTGGATGTCATTGATGAAGGGAAAGCTAACCGTCACGTAGCTGTCACGAGTAAGTATTCTCTGCAGGCTTCTCTGGCTCCAAGTGTGGGTGGCTGGAGCTGCTCAGTGGTCTGTTGACTCCTCATGGTCACAAAGTACTCTGAGTTACTTATGTGAACAGCATAATGATGGACAAATTACAGCACTTGGAAATTAATAGAGCTGGGCCTTTATTCGCAACTTCAATGCACAGGAAAACTTGTATTGACTTTCAGCTTTCAGAACTCCTCTATTTAATATGTCATTATCCAGTATTGTTGGATAAAACATCTAAATAGGTCCTTGCTCCCCATTGTACAGACACTTGGAAATTCTGTGTAGCTGCAATGATGTCCTTTGTGCTGCAGGGCAAGAACTCAGAGCAATTCACTGGTCAAATGGCCAGCAAAGCCTGCAGAGCAATTAGGAGCCTCTGCCTGTTTATCTCCTGTGAGTTATCCCAATGAAGCAGTGACTTGGACTGAGTTCTAATGATGCTGAAGAAAGCAAATCTGGAATTAAACCCCATAATAATGACTTCAGCCTCTGCCAGATTTGTTGACATGGTGTTGCATGCAGCCTGCTAGCAGTATGGTGACACAAGGGCAGGTATTTATACCCTGCTCCCAGTTTATACTGTAAAATGACTTTGATCCAAGCTTGTGTCTCAAGTCTTGGTGGTAGGATGGGTTTCTGGGTATGGAGTTTTGGGTTTAGTTTGGGGTTTTATTTAGTTGTAATTTTTAAGATGCCCCTGGGCAATTTCTTCTGTACCACGTCTCTACCTTCTTGCTTTGTTAAATATTGTGTTGCTTTAGCTTTCCCATGCCTTTCTCATCACACTCAATGAAATATATTCCCTCTTTTCCTCCCATTGTTTCAGCTGTTCTCTTGAACCCAAAATATCCAACATACACCTTTGGCTGTGCTCCTGCTTTTCCTTTTTGCTGCAGGCAGAGCAGCTCTGACAAAAGATGACAGAGACTGAAGCAGCAAGGGGCAGATTTGGGAGTGTTATTGAAAACAACTGGTTTTGGAAATGGAGGAGAAAAAGGGAATTCAGATAGATGTAAACATTGCTGGAAATGGGGGAAATGCTGGAAATAGAGAAAACTGATGAGTCAGGGGTGATGGAAAGCACAGCTGGGGAAAGGAGAGCAGTGAGGAGCCAGCCCTCAGAGCCAAATAGAATAGAATTAACTGGGTTGGTAAACACCTTTGAGATCATGAAGTCCAACCTACCACCCAACACCATCTAAGCAACTAAACCATGGCACCAAGTGCCTCATCCAGTCTCCTTTTAAACACTTCCAGTGATGGTGACTCTACCACCTCCCTGGGCAGCACATTCCAGTGGCCAATCTCTCTTGCTGGGAAGAATTTCTTCCTACCATCCAGTCTGAACCTCCCCTGGCACAGCTTGAGACTGTGTCCTCTTGTTCTGGTGCTGCTTGCCTGCAAGAAGAGACCAGCCCCTGCCTGTCTACAACCTCCCTTCAGGTAGTTGTAGAGAGCAATAAGATTTCCCCTGAGCCTCCTCTTCTCCAGGCTAATCAACCCCAGCTCCCTCAGCCTCTCTTCATAGGGCTTCTGTTCCAGACCCCTCACCTACTTTGTTGCCCTTCTCTATAGATATAGCCTCAGGGAAGAGGGATTTTTAACTACACAAGCAATAAAAAACACCTTGCAATTTGAATTCAAATAATGTGAGTTTGATGAAAGCTTTTGCTAAATCATAGAATCACAGAATGGTTTGGGTTGGAAGGGGCCTTAAAGATCCTTTAGTCCAACTGCCCTGCCGTTGGCAAGGACATCTTCAACTAGAGCAGGTAACTGAACTAGAGCAGGTAACTCAAAGCCCAATTCAGCCTTGAACACCTGTTGGAAGATGTTGGGATATCTCCTCACACAACTGCACTGAGTCCTCCCTAACTTCTTCTTTTACTGCAGTTATAAATACTTCTCTGTAAATTCTCTTGCTCAGCTCAAAATTACTCCTCTGTCCGGGATGCTGAACATAAATCCTCATTGTAGTTCTGTGTCTAAATAGTGTCTGCTTTATCCCAGGAACACTTTGTTGTGTGAGCTGTTTGTACTCAGGAAGAAGCAGGAAATGCAGGACCTTTTTTTTCCCCCTTATTGTATCTGTGTAATGTTATTGTATTATTATTATTCATCTGGTTTTGGTTTCTTTTTTTTTTGGTCATGTTTATTATTTCTGGTCAAATTTTCTTGCTCCAGGGGAATAAAAATACTTTCAAACAGAAAAGAAAGAGGGGGGAAAAAAACCCAGCAGATTTTTTAATCCCTCCCCCCCAAGCTGTTATTTATAATGAATTTGGTTAATTTGGTCATGCTGGGAGAAAGTAAGGAGCTCATTCTGAAATCCATGAGCTTTAGTTTCAGCTCTTGGCATAGACACTGCTGTCTATGTCCTTCTGGCTTTGTACTCCTGCCCATAGGAGCAGCTCTGGTGAAATGTAAGTTTCTTGACTGATTTCCAAGTCATTTAAACCAAACTTTTCAAATGTAATTGCAGATATGAATGAACACAGCTCTAGGAGCCACAGTATCTTCCTCATCAATATTAAACAAGAGAATGTGGAAACTGAGAAGAAACTCAGTGGAAAGCTTTACCTGGTCGACTTGGCCGGAAGCGAGAAGGTAATCTCGCCTTGTTCCTTAAGCTGGTAAATGATCCCTAATGGGGTGACTAAACTGGTGGTGTGAACGTGCAGCTGGGTCTTGCTGGGTCTTGTGAATGTGTAATTGGGTCTTAGATTATCATTGTTTTCACAGAATTGTCAGGGCTGGAAGGGACCTCAAGGATCATCCAGTTCCAACCCCCCTGCCATGAGCGGCGACACCTTCCACTAGATCAGGTTACCCAGAGCCACATCCAGCCTGGCCTTAAAAACCTCCAACCTTCTTTTTATTAAGTGGAGGGTGGAGAAAGGGGGCAGATCAAAACTATCAGTGTGAAATTCACCCACCCTTAACCTCCCCCCAAATCTGCCAGACTTCTTCATTGATAATGAAGTAGCTTGAACCAGCGTATTTTTATCAAGCCTCACATTTAGTTGTGGGTATTTGCAGAAAGCAATGTGATTTGTCAGATTAGACAGCTATTTTCATTTGCTTATAGTCAGCCATGCCCTATTTCTAGGTTTTCTGTGATGCTTTCACATATTAGGTCAATGAAGTAACAGCTGTTAATGCAGTTCTACAGCTGAAGTCTATTTGAAGCTCCCTGAATGACTCTTGATTGTGGTAACTATTTCTACTTTCCAATATAGAAAAACACTAACCACAAAAGAACTTCTATTTCTTTCCCCAAAGAGTAACAGTCTAGAACAGTACCACAGTGGGGAAAAAAATATCATTTCCCAGTTAGTCTGACATCTTCTGGAGTCTTCCAAATTCTTTAGCTACAAATGAAATAAATGCTACATCTCCTTGGTTGGCAGCAGTGGATTTTTTACTCAGGCTGGATCCTTGGTAACTGCTGTGCCTGTCAGAATAATAACTCATGGTGAAGCAATGTCTCTCACTGTGGGCAGAGATTTTTCTTTCTGAGAATGAAGATTAAAAGATTTTGATAAGCTGGGCACCTTTCAGGTTGCTCCTTGAGGGGGTGCTGCTTGATAACCCAGAGGCACAATGCAGGAGCCATTCACCAAAGTAATTCATTGTGCTGATTTCTCTTATTGCCTGTAACACTAAATGTTAAATTAAAACCTCTGAGTGGTGTTTAAGAGATGAGCACCCAGTCAGGCCTTACTTTGCTCTGTACATTAGTCATGTGGTTCATTATGTTTCTTTGAACATTGCACTGACAACCTGAAATGAAGGTTTCCTTGGTAGATTGTCTTCTCAGAAGGCAGTTGTGTTGCCTTGTATGTCATGTGGCATTTACATGGCTTTATCTTGCCTTCCTGTGTCCTTCCCCACCCCTCTCCCCAAAAAGCAAGCAAAGGCTATAAAACTGGGTTGCTCTCTAAAGTAGTGCTGGTCCCAGCCCACCACGCTTCTCACCTGGGCTGCTTTAGGATCCAGTTTGTGGTAAACCTTACCTTCAGGATGTGTGAGGTCACACTTCTCTCCTGATGTTCTTGGTCCATGCAAGCAAAATACAAAGCCAAGGTCACAGAATCCCAGCACAGTGGGGGTTGGAAGGGGCCTCTGAAGATCATTCAGTCCAACCTCCCCTGCTAAATCAGGGTCACCCTCAGCAGGTTGCCCAGGATCACAATGTCCAGGTGGATTTGGAAGCTCTCCAGAGAAGGAGACTCTACAGCCTCTCTGGGCAGCCTGCTCCAGGGCTCCAGCACCCTCACACCAAAGAATTTTCTCCTCATCTTCAGATGGAACCTCCTGGGTTCCAGTTTGTCCCCATTATCCCTTGTCTTATTGCTGACCACTGAGAAGAGTCTGGCCCCATCCTCTTGCCCCCCACCCTTTAGCTTGTGCTGAGCACTGAGAAGATCTCCTCTTGAAGCTCAACAGTGCCAGGTCTCTCAGGCTTTCCACCTCAGAGAGACACTCCAGTGCCCTCAGCATCTCATTTCATGGCCTATGCTGTGCCACTGCATGTACCCTGAGAGCATACCTGTGGAGTTGCCTCTTTGCATGGACAGTCTGGTCTGGGAAGTGGTCCTCAACTGTCCTCAGGTTAGAATAGAATAGAAGAATAGAATAGAATAGAAATTAACCAGGTTGGAAGAGACCTTTGAGATCATGAAGTCCAGCCTCTCACCCAACACCATCTAATCAACTGAACCATGGCACCAAGTTCCCCATCCAGTCTCTTCCTAAACATCTCCAGTGCTGGTGACTCCACCACCTCCCTGAGCAGCACATTCCAATGGCCAGTCTCTCTTTCTGTGACTTACCAGCTTTTCCCTGAGCAAAGTAAGGGTTGGTTTGCTTCTAGACTGGAAGAAAGGTGACAGGCTTCCAAACAGAAAGTGCATATAAAATTCCTCCATCATGCTGTGCAGAAATGTTGCTTTGTTTTTCTTCCATGAGCATCTGTGGGCTGCAGTGTCTGCACTGTAGCTGTGTTGGTGCAGCCCAGCCTGACTGTTGCCTGCTCTCTTTGGTAGGTCAGCAAAACCGGAGCGGAGGGCGCTGTTCTGGATGAAGCTAAAAATATCAATAAGTCTTTGTCTGCTTTAGGCAATGTGATATCTGCTCTGGCAGAAGGAACTGTAAGTAATCCTGTTGTGTGTTGTTGAAGAATGACTTTTTATTTATCTGTTTCTTTGCCATGCTCATAATAAAATCAGCTTCCATTTCGATTTAGAAAGAAAGAAATCTTGGCTTTCCAGCCACATACTGGTGACACCTTTGCTCTTCTGCTTGGAGGAAAGAAACTGCTGCTCAGTGATTTCACTTCAGTGGTTCTCCAATCTAAACAATTGCTCCTCAGGATTGCATGCTTCAAACCCATTAAACCTGTCATTGTCAACTCAGCCTTCTGTCTCATTAAAAAGTTGCTCTGGTCTCCTCTCTCTTCTGCTGTTGATTAGAAAGCCCACCTTTCATACCGAGACAGCAAGATGACTGAGCACTTAAGGACTTCCTTGGTGGCAGCTGCAGAACCACCATTGCATGGGTTTACATGCTTCAAACCCATTAAACCTGTCATTGTCAACTCAGCCTTCTGTCTCATTAAAAAGTTGCTCTGGTCTCCTCTCTCTTCTGCTGTTGGTTAGAAAACCCACGTTCCATACCGAGACAGCAAGATGACCCGAATACTTCAGGACTCCCTTGGTGGCAACTGCAGAACCACCATTGTGATATGCTGTTCTCCTTCTGTGTTCAATGAAGCAGAAACCAAGTCAACCCTGATGTTTGGACAGCGGTGAGTCCTGCTTGGCTTTAGTCTGCTTGACACTTGGGTGGTGGTTTTCTTTTCCTGATCCGGGCTGCCATTGGGTGACGAATGGAGGCACGAACCCCACTGCCATATAGCAGTGAGACTCCAGCAATGCAGAGAGCAGAGAAACTCAGAAGTCCTCCCAGAAGTCCTTTATTGCTGCATTGTAGAATCCCCAGCATTACAGAGTCTCAGATTCTCACTTACAGAAGAAGTCCTGGGAGCCCTTAACAGATGAAGCAGCTAACAAAAGTCCTGAGCATATCCCTAGCAGCAGCTCTACACTGAAGCCCTAGCTAGAAGTAGCTAACTAACAGAAGCAGAAGTCCCTAGCAGCCCTAACTGAAGCCATTCCTACCTAAGTCCCTAACCCAAGATAACTGTTGCTCAGAGTGGCTGTTTTTTATACTCTTTGTTATCAGTCCTTTAACCAGTAAAACCCAACCACATGCATAAGCTAAAATCTTTTCCCAATCAGAGGTACCAGCATGTCAAGGAGGTGGCTTCTGCAGCATATTCCAATCCAAGGGTGCCAACATGAGGATGTTGTTCTTGGCACACATGGAATGCTATTGTTTTGCTCTAGGCAGCATGCTAAGGAATTGGCCAGCTAAGGATCCTGCACTCTGCATGCATGCCCTCAGAGCAGTGGCTGCAACACTTGGGCTCTTCCACATGTTCTGAGCCAGCTGAGGGCATTTTAAAATAAGGAGATTGTGTTTTCTGGAGTTGTTCAAAAATAGTCCTGGAGAACTTAGGAGGAAGCTGTTTCTTCATTCCCTACGGTACCAGAGAAATGAATGTTAATGCTGGCTGGCAGCTGCACCACTTAGAAGCTGTGATCGTTGCTCCTGCAGAAAGTACAAAGCATTATCCTTGCTCTTTGAAATGTTCTGGGGGTGATAATGGGAATGGGCAGTCTTCTGTTGGCTGACTCAGTGGAAAAGGTTCAGGTTTGCTTCATCTGATAGTGCTCTTGGTGCTTTTAGGATGTCTCCTCCTTGAATAGCAGCTCAGGGATTATTGCCAGAGTTGTAAAAAGTATTTTTTAACCATTAAGAAAAATGAAGGCTGTGGACACAGTGTAATAATGACAACTTTGATAGAATCACAGAATATTAGAGGTTGGGAGGGACCTCCAGAGATCATCAGCTCCAACCCCCCTGCCAGAGCAGGATCACTTAAGGTAGTCTGCACAGGAATGCATCCAGGTGGGGTTGGAAAGTCTCCAGAGAAGGAAACTCCACAGCCTCTCTGGGCAGCCTGCTCCAGGGCTCTGGCACCCTCACTGTAAAGAAGTTTCTCCTCATGTTAAGGTGAAACCTTCTGTGTTCAAGTTTGTATCCATTGTTCCTTGTGTTATTATTGAACACCTCCAAAAAGAGCTTGGCCCCCTCCACTTGACACCAACCCCTCAGATACTTGTAGACATTGATCAGATCCCCTCTCAGTCTTCTCTTCTCAAGACTAAACAGCCCCAGGGCTCTCAGTCTCTCGTCACAGGGGAGGTGCTCAAGTCCCCTAATCATCCTTGTCAAGTTCTCTGAAACAAGCAAGGATAAAATAAGTGTGGAAGAATTTCTTTACTGAAAGAGTGGTCAGGCATTGGGACAGGCTGCCCAGGAGGGTGGTGGAGTCACTACCCCTGGAGGTGTTCAAAGAATGAGTAGATGTGGCTCCTCCTGTAGCATGGCTGTATCCTTCCTTCACTGCAGAACTCTGAGCTACTCACCTCAATAACAGCATGCAGGAAAAACTTCCCAAAGGAACTTCCTATGTCACTACAGCAAGTTTTTATGGGCCAGGAGTGTTGAAGGGGGAAGTGGTTGTTAACATATAACTGAGTTAAGGGGTGCTGGGGGGGTTTAATTCATCCTTGTATGATGAGCATTTGTGTAAGTTATTGAAGATAGGAGGTTTTAATGAAATCCCATCTATGAGCTCACAGAAATGCTGACTGATTAGGAAGGTGAAGATGCAGGAATTAAATGAGGAGTATTAATCATTCTGAAGCATAAAGAGTTGCACTTTTCCTGTTGAGGGTGTACATGTAAATGTGTTGATGGTTCACAGTCTGAACCTCCCCACATGCAATCTTCCACTGCAGGTGATTTCAGACAAGCGTGACTCTGGCACAGGCTGCCCAGGGAGGGGGTGGAAGCCTCATCCCTGGAGTTTTTCAAGGCCAGGCTGGATGTGGCTCTGAGCAACCTGCTCTAGTGTGAGGTGTCCCTGCCCATGGAAAGGGGTTGGAACTAGATGATCCTTGAGGTCCCTTCCAACCCTGACAATTCCATGATTCTTACACCTCTGTAGAACAGAAGAGCAATCCCAGAGTTCCTGCTGATTCACTCTGGATAAGGCTCCAGAGCACTAACACAGCCACAAGGGACATTGGATTTTAAATAAATGAGTAGGTACTGTGCTAGGTTTCAGTCTCTGTGCTGTTGTGCTGAGCTCTGTCTGCAGGTACAGTAAAAAGAAATGTAAGCAGCATTGGGATGTTAGAAGAAACTTCTTCACTCAAAGGACTCTCAAACACTGAAAGAGCCTCCCCAGGGGAGTGGCTGAATCCCCACCCCTGGAGGTATTTCAAAGCCACAGAGATGTGGTGCTGAGGGAAAGGGTGTAGCACCAGAATGGATAGAGTTAGAGAATGGTTGGACTTGATGTTCTTGAAGGTCTTTTCCAACCAAAACAACTCCAGATGCATTGATAAAATGTAGTGGCTCAGATGAAGTTGATCATAAGGTAATGCAGCTCTTGGTTTCAAATCTGGATTGGAAGGGTTCACTTTAGCTGTGTGATGTGCAGCTGCTCCAGGATCTTGGGGCAGTTGTATTCTTGGGGACTTGAGCAAGTGTGTGCAGAGGGAGTCCAGTCTCTGGGTTATTTCAGTTTACATTTCTCTTGGTTTCATTTCCAGTAACTGGAAAAACTTGCCTTTCTGTTTGGAGCAAAATGGTTATCAAACCAGCTCTGCCCATCCTGGTTGGCAGAGCAGGGAGGCATGTGATGGGGCTTAACACTTCCCTGGGGAGGGGAGCATTTTTAAGTTGTTCTTCACTGAGGACTAGGATGTCAGCTGAAAGGATTGGGACATATGGAATCACAGACTGGTTGGTGTTGCTAGGAATGTTACAAGGTCATCTAGTCCAACCCCTCTGCCATGTGCAGGGACTTCTGCAGCTAGAGCAGGTTGTTCAGGGCACCCAACAAACCTGACCTGGAATAGTTCCAGGGATGGGACATCTATCACCTCTCTAGCAACCTGGGCCAGGGCCTCAGCAGCCTCAGTATTAAAAATCCTTGCCTTCTGTCTAACCTGAATCTCCTTCTTTTAGTTTAAGCCCATCACCCCTTGTCCTGTCCCAACAGGCCCTGCTCAAAAGACTGTCCTCATCTTCTTCTAGGCCCCTTTTAGTACTTTTCTTAGGGTGAATACTTTGTGAGAGTGCTTGGCTGGGGTTTGGGGGGGAATTTTTGTTTGCTGAGGAGCTATGGAGTGGGGCTGAAATGGGAATTCCTTGTGGAGAGCGTTGGATTATCAGAAAGGAGGCCAAGCAGGAGGACTGGTGGTGTGCTAGACCTGCAGAGCAGCACATGCACTGCACATACTCAGGGCTGGTTGTTAGTAGTTGGGATGGGAGTGTTGCTGCCTGCAGGAAGCAGTTTCTTTTGCAGGCTCTTCAGCTGTGCTGTTTCATTTTTCTCATGACAGTAGTAAGGGCCTGAATATCATTAGAGGGAAGGTCTATGAGTCATGGGTGATTACTGGTGCCCCCATCTTTCCTAGCAAGACAGAATTATATCACCATTAAAATAAGTGTTAGGAGTGAAATTCATCTTCACAGACCCACTTACACTAATCCACACGTGCCCCTCGCTTACAGGGAGTCAGTGGCTTCTCTTTCTACTCCATCTTTCCTCCTGCTTTTACACTGTTATTCATTTTAGGTGCTCTTAAGTACTTCATCCATCACTATAGAGTAATGCAGCTGATAAACTTTATGGTGTGGCATATTTTTTTCTCCTCCTAGTGCACTTCAGTGAGCTTCAGGAAACTTGAGCCCCAGTTTGGGCAGAGACAATATGTAAAAGCCCCCCATTAGGAGCCTGCATATTTTAAAAGTACAAAGTTATGTCAAAGGTAATGAAACTCCTGCTTGCCACATAGAGCAAAGCACTGGAGCAGAGTTTGGAGCGTGGGACACAGCTATAGAATCACAGAATGGCTTAGATTGGAGGGGACCTTAGAGATCATCTAGTCCCAGCTCCCTGCCATGAGCATGGACATAGAATCATAGGATGGCTTAGGTTGGAAAAGACCTTTCAGGGTTTTTAATGACTGGCCACATTTAAAGGATGCCTTTAGAATCAGGAAGTGCAGCTGTGGAGAAAATAATGAAGCCCATGTGTCTGTGACCCATTCCTAGTCATATTTTCTTGCATTGACATTTTAGCCCACCCTTTACAATCTGGTGTAGGAAGTTTGTCTGTTATTCATAGACTCATAGAATGGAATGGCTTGGGATGGAAGGGACCTTAAAGATCATCTGGTTCCAACCCCCAGGCCAAGGGCAGGGACACCTCCCACTAGCCCAGGTTGCTCAAGGGCTCATCCAGCCTGGCCTTGAGCACCTCCAGGGAGGGGACATCCACAACTTCCCTGGGCAACCTGTTCCAGTGTCTCACCACCTTCACTGGAAAGAATTTCTTGCTAACCTCCAGTCTAAATCTGCCCTCCTCAAGCTTCAATCCATTGCCCCTCATCCCATCACTGCAAGCCCTTATTAAAAGTCCCTCCCCAGTTTTCTCCTAGGCCCATTTCAGGTACTGGTCCTTAGCCTCTATTTCCTTCAGTAACACTGGAGTCATTTGGAGGGACTCAGCAGCTGAGCAGCAAAGGGCAAAGATCTGAGGCTTTCTTAATTCAGACTGATTTGTTTGGTTTTTCTTTTTCAATGTGGATTTGCTAGAGTAGGTGCTCTGCATTGTTTCCTGCTTGCTGGGCACTTTCTGGTGCAGTTGTTTAGGGTTCAATTAGAGCTAAGCACGTTCATGATAAAGTGGTGGTGGTTGTTGTTAGGAGGATTAAGTTTGATGGTATTTTTGCTAGAGCTGCAGTAAGTCCTGAGCTTGTTTACAGTGGCACAGGCACGAGTTCAGGCTCCCTCCCCACTGAAAGCAGTAACCAGTTACCTGGTGGTGACCAGCTCTTCTCTTCCTTCCCTTCCTTCCACTCCCAAACATGTATTTGAAAGCACAGTTTAGCTTTCCAGAAGTTTCCATATCTCTGTTTCACTGTGTTGACATCCTTCACACTGTGAAGCTTGAATCACAGCTGAGATTTGTTGCATTTGGTGGAGTTCAAGGGATGGTCATTAAGGCATAGGGCAAGCCCATGGTCAGAGGCTGGTGTGGGGTACTCTGTGGTGGGTCTCAGGCCAGGAGAAGCAGCAAGGTGACACATACCTAGCAGAGCAGTAAGTCCTTAATCTGAGAAGAGTTTCCAGAGCTGCTGGTTTTGGAGGAATCTGAAGAGGCAGATCCATTTCTACTCCAAGTCACTGACTGCTGAAGTTTGATGTGGAGACATTTCTGCTGAGGCTTCTAGGCAGTAACAGTACTGAGGGTTTGAGGGGGAAAAGGAATTGTGGCATTGCACTTCAGAAACCAAATTGCAGATGTTTAGGAGTTTCCCTTTGTGTTCCTGTTGTCTTGAGATAAAAATTGCAGAGCAACTGACACCTGGTTTTGTTGCACAGGGCTAAGACGATCAAGAACACAGTGTCTGTGAATCTGGAGCTGACTGCAGAGGAGTGGAAGAAAAAGTATGAGAAGGAGAAGGACAAAAACAAGAGCCTAAAGAATGTTATCCAGCATCTAGAGCTGGAACTCAACAGGTGGAGGAATGGTAAGTACCAGAAGATGGCAATGAGTACAGGTGTTAAATCACAGCAGTCACGCTAGATCCAAGCTCTCCATTCAAAAGTTGTAGCTTCATAAGAACTAAAAGGGGAAGAAGGGAAAACCAGGGGAAGCAGCAGCAACCATTTACAGAAGGTAGCATTTTAAGGGCCATCACTAGCATGATATCAGTGTGGAAAATACAGAAAGGCATCAATGATTTGTGATAACCTTAGCAATATTAACAGAGAAAAGGTAAAATACCACTGTTTTGAGGGGGAGCTAAAAGAACTCTGCTCCTTAGGCAGGAGAATTGGTTCCATTATGCTTTAAGGGAACTAGATCTTGGGCTTATTTTTTGTTGTTGTTGTGATTCAGTTTAACATTAGATTAATTAATCCATTAGTACAATGATTAGGAGTCTCATCTGATTAGGAGAATGACTACTTGTCTCCTTCTGTGGCTCCTAAGTGAAATTAATGTGGAGAGCAGCCAATTTTCTGTTTAGAAACACAGGGAATTGCTCCTCAGGGTAGGCTGTACATTCAAGTGTAGGATGGTAGAAGAGGAAGAGTATTTCCAGTACCTGAAGGGGGCTACATGGAAGCTGGGGAGGGAGTTTTTACAAGGGCTTGTAGTAATAGGATGAGGGGCAATGGATTTGAGCTGGAAAAGGGGAGATTTAGACTGGAGATTAGGAAGAAATTGTTTCTAGTGAGGGTAGTGAGACACTGGAACAGATTGCCCAGGGAAATTGTGGATGCCCCCTCCCTGGAAGTGTTCAAGACCAGGCTGGATGGGGCCTTGAGCAATCTCATCTAGTGGAAGGTATCCCTGCCCATGGCAGGGGGTTGGAACTAGATGATTTTTAAGGTCCCTTCCAACCCAAACCATTCCATGGTTGTGTGATTTTTATACTTGCATACAAATAAAAGAATTTGTATTGAATCTGGAACATGAACAGTTTCAGCAAAGCCATCTTTGCTTTTCATTTTTATTCCTTATACTGGAAAAAAGCCAGAAGGCCAAATGGACACAAAACACACAAACACTTGAAGAAGCAACAAACAACTCCCCAACCCAACCAAACCAACCCTTGCCCCCTGAAATCCCAGCAACCCCTCAACAGTAAACCCCTGATTCTGTGGAGTCCTTTCCCTTTTCTAGACTGCTTGTCAGCCTCATCCTGCTGCATCTTGCAGTTCAGCAGTGTGTCCCTCTTGCAAACCTGGAGCATCCAAAGCCAGAACAGATCTGTGATTGAATTATTAGTCACCATTTGTGTTGTGCAGTCAAGTCTGCTTTTGAACATCCTGGGTGAAATCACTCCTTGGAAGATAATACCTGACCTTTATGGGTGAAAAAAAAAAGGAGAAAGAATAATAGAATTGCTTCCTGCTTTGAGCTTGCCTTTCAGATGAGATGGTTGCCTAATGATTGTGCTCCCTGCCTTTCTCTGGAGACTCCAGCCTGGGGAATCTTTCCCTTATCAGCACCGAGCAATTGCTATGGAGACGCTGGGGCTGCCGGTGGTGCTGAGGACTGCTGGGGATTTATAACCTGCTCATCTTCTGCCTCTTGCATTCCCTGTTTGCTGAATGTGATGACTTTCAATTCCCTTCTCACTTTAGAAACACTTTTTCTTTAGAAACCCCTGCATGGACCCTTTCTATATGTGTAAGCAAGCCTCACATAATGTGCTGCCCCTGTTGTTTTGTCTAAATAACACACCCCTCCTCACCCCCTCCCCCTGTCCTGCTTTTCTCACCCAGCAATACATCCAATTCATTTCAAATACTATTGATTTCTTGCCTGACCTTCTGCAAGTGCTTTGTTTGGAAGGAGATTCAGCCAGCGGAGGCGCTTTGCAAATGAAAGCTTGGCAGAAATTGTAGCTGGAATATGAAGTGCAGGATGGATGTGCATAAATATTCCACTGGTGTAGCTGATTCCATAAATTTACAGAAGAAGATGCAACAGAAAAGTGTAGCTGGGAATGGGTGTGCCCAGCTCTCCCTGCAGCAGGGTTTCAGCAGCCCTGTCTCCAAGTGCAAAATGTGCTCATGTGTTTTACAGGTTGTTCTTGTCCAAGGAATGAAAATCTATGAAGGTTCATTTTGGGAGGCTCCTGGTGCATTCCCCTGAGCAGCATTGCCCCTGTGGGCAAGGTCCCACAGCCTCACTGAGCCCACCTTTCCCAGTCTGCCCCAGTGAGACACAACAACAAAGAATCAGTTCACATTCTTCTCCAGTAATACAGAACATCATCAAGCCATCGGTGACAGGGCAGTTTTAGAGAGCTTGTGGTGCTTGATTTCACATTTCCCTTTTTCATGCTTTAAGCTTGAAAAAAATTCCTCTTCTCTGTTAGTTGGTTGTGCTTTTCCAAGCCCTGTTTTGTTTTGCTTTGGGCCCTGAACCAGCCTTTTTGGGTTTTGAGGTGTTTATCCTCTTACCTTGTCTCCCTGCCAGTAAGATAAATCGTGCCTATGGTGTTTTGGCAAGAGGAATGCTTCACAGACCTTTAGGGGTCTAAAATATTGTAGCTTTTCATAGAAAAGCCCACCTCGAGTGCTGCATCTGCTTTTGGTGTCCCTAGCATAGGAAGGGCATAGAAGTGTTAGAGTGAGTCCAGAGGAGGGCCCCAAAGATGATCCAAGGGCTACAGCACCTCTACTATAAAGATAGTAGGCTGAGGGAGCTGGGATTCTTCAGCCTGGAGAGGAAAAGACTCCAGGGGGACATTAGAGCTGCCTTCCAATACCTGAAGGGATCCTACAGGAAGGCTGCAGAGGGACTCATGAAAAGTCTCTCTCCAGGGGGGACCTTTCCCTCCAGGACAAGGGGGAATGGTTTGAAGCTGAGGGAGAGAAGGGTTAGACTGGATCTTAGGAAGAAGTTCTTTGGTATAAGGGTGGTGGGACTCTGGAATAGGTTGCCCAGGGAGGTTGTGAGTGCCTCTTCCCTGGAGGTTTTCAAGGCCAGGATGAGTGAGGCCTTGAACAACCTGGGCTAGTAGGAGGTGTCCATGCCTGTGGTGGGGGTGTTGGAAAAAGACTAAACCTGTTGGTGGAGAAGGGTGGGGTGTAACCTGCCCACAGCTCAAGCCACACATGCAGCATCCAGCAGCTCACAGAATCTCTCAGCAGGCTCTGATGAGAGCAGATTCAATTTCTGTCATGGATGCCTTGCCTGTCCCTCTTCACTGAGCTGCAGCAGGCTCGTAATTGCCACGCACCACCATTACACGAGACAATATTCCTCTGAGAAGAGGGTGGAGAAAGGAAATGTGTAGGGAGAACACTGACTGGTATGCAGAGGCAACATCTGCACATTGGTGTGTGTGCTTTCATTTGAGCTGTGAGAAGGCAGGAGGTGAAGATCATTTGAGATGCAGCTGTCTTGCTTCTTGTCCTGATGCTCTTGCAGTTCGTAGTGGGGGTGGGAGCATTGATAAGGCAGTTGGAACACTGGAGGGTCAGAGACATTGAATTGTCAGGTCAAAAATCAGGGTTTTTTTCCTCCTTCTTTACACTTCTGTTAATCCATGGAGCTAATCCCATCTACAGAGGGCTTGAGTGAAAGGGAAGCCAGGAGTTCAGGGCTTTTAATGACAGCCATTCAAGCTGCTGCTGCGTTTCTAACCGTGGAGGTCATCTTTCTAATGAGGATGGTCATCCTTCCACACCTACTTCTACCTCTCATTTGTGTATGTGAGTGTTGCCTGCCCTGTACAGCTGCATACAGCACTTCTTTGCTTTGCTGGGGGCCCCTCAGCAACCCTGAAGGGCCATCCCTTGGACAAGCTTCTCTGTCAGGCAGTAATGACCTTTGGTTGCGTGTCTGCAGGAGAAGCTGTGCCTGAAGACGAACAGATCAGCGCGAAGGAGCAGAAGAACCTGGAGCCCTGTGATAACACCCCCATTATCGACAACATCACACCAGTTGTTGCCAGCATCTCCACAGAGGAGAAGCAGAAGTACGATGAGGAGATTGCCAGTCTCTACAGACAGCTGGATGACAAGGTGTGGACATGTGGTTTGACTCCACTCACTGGGGGTAGATGGAAAACTAAGCCAAAAGGGGGTGGGGTGGGTGTGTTTCTCAATTTCTTCAGCACTAGCATAGAATGATAGAATCAATAAGGTTGGAAAGGACCTCAGAGATCATCAAGTCCAACCTATCACCCAACACCTCCTGACAACTAAACCATGGCACCAAGTGCCACATCCAAACCCTTTTTGAACACCTCCAGGGATGGGGACTCCACCACCTCCCTGGGCAGCACATTCCAATGGCCAATCTCTCTTGCTGGGAAGAACTTTCTCCTCTCCTTGAGCCTAAACCTCCCCTGGCACAGCTTGAGACTGTGTCCTCTTGTTCTGGTGCTGCTTGCCTGGGAGAAGAGACCAACCCTCACCTGGCTACAACCTCCCTTCAGGGAGTTAGAGCAAGAAGGTCTCCCCTGAGCCTCCTCTTCTCCAGGCTAAGCAACCCCAGCTCCCTCAGCCTCTCCTCACAGGGCTGTGCTCCAGACCCCTCCCCAGCCTCATTGCCCTTCTCTGGACACCTTCAAGAGTCTCAATGTCCTTCTTAAATGATGAGCCCAGAACTGGACACAGGACTCAAGGTGTGGCCTAACCAGTGCTGAGCACAGGGCAGAATGACTTCCCTGCTCCTGCTGGCCACACTGTTCCTGATGCAGGCCAGGATGCCATTGGCCTTCTTGGCCACCTGGACACACTGCAGGCTCATGTTCAGCCTACTATCAACCAGCACCCCCAGGTCCCTCTCTGCCTGGCTGCTCTCCAGCCACTCTGACCCCAGCCTGTAGCCCTGCATGGGGTTGCTGTGGCCAGTGTGCAGAACCTGGTACTTGGATGTGTTCAATCTCCTGCCCTTGGCCTCTGCCCATCTGTCCAGCCTGATTTTTGTGAAATCCCTCACCAAACTGTGACATTATCTTGGAGTCACAAGAAAAAAGGAGAAAAAAGAGAGACCCTAGTTTGATATTTTTAATATATTTATTACATATTAGACTTTTAAGGAAAATATGTAACCATCCTTTGAGTCTCTGTAGTTGGTGTTATTTTAGCTGTGAACACTGCCTGGAGTGCAGGTGGCTTCTTTATTTATTTATTTGCACAGCTTGAAACACATCATTGGCACTTAAAGCTGTCAGCAATACATTTACCCAGAACTTACCATTAATAGCTTCAGCTTGTGTGAAGGTAAGAAGTGGGGGGGAGTTAAAAAAACAAAGGCACATTAACACCATTGACCATTATGGATGAGAGCAGCTGGTATTTAATAGCTGTATTTGCTATCAGAAATCAATCTATTGGCTTGCTTGTCAGTGAAACACAGAGTAACTATTGACTCTGTTAGGGCAGAAAAGCAGTTGTTTATCTCTGGTGAGTTCCTTTGGAGAAGGATATCGGTCTCCAGAGCAGAGATGTCCCCATCCCTGGAGGCATTTCAGAGTTCTGTAATAGAATTGAATAGAATAGATTAACCAGGTTGGAAAACACCTTTGAGATCATCAAGTCCAACCCATTACCCAACACCATCTGATCAACTAAACCATGGCACCAAGTGCCACATCCAAGCCTTCTTTGAACACCTCCAGGGATGGTGACTCCACCACCTCCCTGGGCAGCACATTCCAATGGCCAATCTCTCTTGCTGGGAAGAACTTCCTCACCTCCAGCCTAAACTTCCCCTGGCACAGCTTGAGACAGTGTCCTCTTGTTCTGGTGCTGGGTGCCTAAGAGAAGAAACCAACCCCCACCTGGCTACAACCTCCCTTCAGGGAGTTGTAGAGAGCAAGAAGGTCTCCCCTGAGCCTCCTCTTCTCCAGGCTAAGCAACCCCAGCTCCCTCAGCCTCTCCTCACAGGGCTGTGCTCCAAACCCTTCCCCAGCCTCATTGCCCTTCTCTGGACACATTCAAGAGTCTCAATGTCCTTCTTAAATTGAGGAGCCCAGAACTGGACACAGGACTCAAGGTGTGGCCTAACCAGTGCTGAGCACAGGGCAGAATGACTTCCCTGCTCCTGCTGGCCACAGTAATCCTGATGCAGGCCAGGATGCCATTGGCCTTCTTGGCCACCTGGACACACTGCAGGCTCATGTTCAGCCTACTATCAACCAGTACCCCCCAGTCCCTGTGTAGCTGTAGTGCTTAGGGATGTGGGTTAGTCAAGGACTTGTCAGAGTTAGGCTGATGATTGGCCTCGATGATCTTAAAGGTCTTTTGTAGTCTAGGCAATTCTGTCATTCTGTGAGAGGGACTTGGTCAGGTGCTGTTCTTTGTGGGCCTCCCGTGGTGTTTTGGAGGAAGGACTCACACTGTGGAGTCTTTAATTGTTTCTCTTTATTTGAGTTCCTACACACGAGGATGCTGTCAACAAAGGAGTTGAAGTGTCAGTACAGCTGGATGCCTGGCTGTGCATTCCCCAGCAGTATTTTCTTCAAGGGCTCTGATGGAGCAGGGAAACAAGCATTCTGCAGAGGAGGGGTACAAGTTCTGTGTGGTGGTTTGAGCTTCCCCTTTTATCCAGGCAGCTCAGAGCTAGCTATAAAATGTAGCTGTTATAAATCTGTCTCTATTGATCTCTCTTCAGCTGAAATTTGGGACAGAGTAAGAGAAGGGGGAGTGGGGTGCATGCATTTGTACATCTATAAAGCATGACATGCATTGAGCAAAGTCTCCTGCAAGTTACCAGGTGCAACTCTGACCACATCAGTGCCTTGTTTACCACCAGGGACACCTCTGCTTAGATATATGCCAGAAACAACTGCATCTAGGCATTGCTCCTACTGCTGTGTGTGTGTATAATTTTCCCTCATCTTGTATCACTCAAGTGTGCAGCTGTGGCATTATTCTTCCTCCTTTTCTAGAAAGAGGAAATAAAAGTGACCAAATGAGAACTCTGAAAAAGAAACTCAAACTCTCCAACCCTTTTTCATTGCAGGATGATGAGATCAACCAGCAGAGCCAGTTGGCAGAAAAACTGAAGCAACAAATGTTGGATCAAGAGGAGGTAAGGAAAAACTTCCTTGTGCAGTGATTCTGTTGCAGCTATTGTTGCTCATATTATCTGGCTAAAGTTCAGTAGGGAAGGGGAACCTGTGTGTCAGCTAAGTTTAAACTTCAGATGTCATAACATCCTCAGAGGAGCACTAAGCCTTGATAACTTCTTACAACAGCACAGCATCCTGCTGGGAAGGGATGCTGGAGGCACCAAGGTAGGAGCCTGGCCAGTATTTTTCACTTGCAGCACGTTTCTCACCATGTCTGTATCCTTCCAGGTGCCCAGACACTGTGGACTGCATGTACTTACAGATTTCCTAGTCTGACAGCTTAAAAATTGGTAATAAATTCCTGCTCTTCATTATTTTGGCAATCAGAGACAGCAGTGAGAAAAAAGGGTGAGGGTGGAAAACTGATCATTGGTGCTGCCACAGATTTCCCTTTAAATCTTGGATTGATCACTTCAAACTTGTATTTCATTTCTTTATTCTGTCCATCAAATGAATGTTTGTTAGTTTTAAGATGGGAAATATGAGCCTAGAGTAGAGTAGAGTAGAATAGAATAGAATAGACCAGGTTGGAAGAGACCTTTGAGATCATCAAGTCCAACCTATCACCCAACACCATCTAATCAACTAAACCATGGCACCAAGTACCCCATCAAGTCTCTTCCTAAACACCTCCAGGGATGGTGACTCCACCACCTCCCTGGGCAGCACATCCCAATGGCCAATCTCTCTTTCTATGAAGAACTTCTTCTTAACATCCAGCCTAAACCTCCCCTGTCACAGCTTGAGACTGTGTCCTCTTGTTCTGGTGCTGCTTGCCTGGGAGAAGAGACCAACCCCCACCTGGCTACAACCTCCCTTCAGGTAGTTGTAGAGAGCAAGAAGGTCTCCTCTGAGCTTCCTCTTCTCCAGGCTAAGCAACCCCAGCTCCCTCAGCCTCTCCTCACAGGGCTGTGCCCCAGACCCCTCCCCAGCTTTGTTGCCCTTCTCTGGATGCCTTCCAGCATCTCAACATCTTTCTTAAACTGAGGAGCCCAGAGCTGGACACAGCACTCAAAGTGTGGCCTAAGCAGTGCTGAGCACAGGGCACAATGACCTCCCTGCTCCTGCTGGCCACACTGTTCCTGATCCAGGCCAGGATGCCCCTGGCCTTCTTGGCCACCTGGGCACACTGCTGGCACAAACTTAGAGTCAGGTCATTTTCCACTTGTTTATGAGAGGCTTTGAAGGTGCAGTGTCTGGCAGTAGCACCAAATCACCAAGCTGCTGTTGTAGTTCTTAGAAGATGGTTTCATGCTGGTTTGCAAGCAGTGGGAATTGCAGAAGGACCATTCAGAGCAAGAACAGAGTCATGGTGCGGGGGGAGCTCACCCATCATCAGTGTTCCAAATCATTGCTGTGTCTCCCTTTGTCTGTAGCACTGCTGTGATTTTCTGGGAGTGTGCCTCCCCCAGCTGCCCAAACCACTTCAGCTGGAGTTCAGCATTATGCTGGCTGCTTTTTTATTTTCTTGGCTCTGAAACCTCTCCTGTAACTGAAAAATTATTCTGTCCATGTCTCAATCCTTATCCAAGCTCTCAGAGGGTTAGCTCTTTAAGGTTTAGCTCCTTAGCAGGGAGAGAACAAAGTATAAAAATGTCTGTTACTCATCACCCACGACTTACCTGCTGCCTTCGGGGGCTTACCTCACTGCAGGAATAATCAGCTTTATTTTGCTCCATGACTAAGGTCTCTCTTCACCTGCCACCATTTTCTTTTGATTCCTCTGTATTGTGTTCTAACCATGTGTGTGTCTTCACAAAAGGAGCAGAAGCTGGGCCCCTCAGTTTAAGAAGGACATCGAGACACTTGAATGTGTCCAGAGAAGAGCTGGGGAGAGGCCTTGAGCACAGCCCTGTGAGGAGAGGCTGAGGGAGCTGGGGTTGCTTAGCCTGGAGAAGAGGAGGCTCAGGGGAGACTTTATTGCTCTCTACAACTACCTCAAGGGTGGCTGTAGCCAGGTGGGGGTTGGTCTTTTCTCTCAAGCAACCAGCACCAGAACAAGAGGCCACAGTCTCAAGCTGCACCAGGGGAAGTTTAGGCTGGAGGTGAGGAGAAAGTTCTTCACCGAGAGAGTCGTTCACCATTGGAATGTGCTGCCTGGGGAGGTGGTGGAGTCACCATCCCTGGAGGTGTTCAAGAGGGGATTGGATGTGGCACTTGGTGCCATGGTCTAGTCATGAGGTCTGTGGTGACAGGTTGGACTCGATGATCTTGGAGGTCTCTTCCAAGCTTGGTGATTCTGTGATACTGTGAAGTTGATGCCCCCTCAGAAAGATCGATTTCAGCCATCTCGCCTCACCCAGCTTTCTCACACCGGTGTGCTCGAGAAGTCTTTATTTCCCCCTTCATGTTTTCTTTGGGTGATGTGCTTTCCTTTCTTTGTGTTTGATATTTGCCCTGCTCTGTTCCCCACCCTCTTTGTGTTCCATAATCCATATCCCATCTGGAAGATGAATCAAGTTTTCAGTGTCCTCTAATCCCAACCACCCCTTGGGTTGTTTTTTTGCACATTATAATTTAGCTCTGCTGGCTGACTGAAGCCTCTGCAGCTGCTGTTGCTTGTTCAGGAGGTTCAGCTGGCTCATCCTAGAAGCTTGGACACCTCTGAAAGTGATATTTTTGGTTTCTCCTTTAAGGGAATTGAATTAATTTTTCAGGGTTTTGTGTTCCTCATGTAAGCTTCACCTGCGCTGCGGGAGCCATGTACCTGCTCTGTCTTGGAGCTCTGATTAACTCCCTGATCTATTAGCTGCAGAGCAGCTGCCTCACTCTGCTTCCCCCTAATTAACCAGAGTACTTTTTTCTGCTTGATTAAGCTAGCAGGTTAATTATAAATCTGAGGCCTGCTGCAGATGGCGCTGTGCTGATATTGGTATCTTCTGGTTCCTTTGCAGGTTTCTTAGGGGGTTCTTCTTGGGGGGGATTCTGACTCTTCCCCCCTTGTGAACAGATCCATCCTCTCCTTCCCTTTGTTCCCAGCTGATGGCTGTGATGCTTTATTAATAGCCTTTTTAAACCTCAGTGTATTTTTCCACGTGCTATCCACAAGGACCTTCTGGGGAGCTGTGTTTATGCTCTAGGTGATATCTAACACTTCCCTTTTCTGGAAGTCACAGTAATATTCACACAGAACATCTCTTAAGTAAATGTAAATAATAGTTCCATCTGTGTTTAGCTGAAAGATTATTTTAAGCTATTTTGTTGTTTAAATATTTACATGCCATCTGGCTTTGGCATTTCAGTGAGGCTTTCAGTAACGTGAGTGCACTTCTGAGGCTGCAGCATCACCAGTGAGAGAAATTTCCCTTACATCTGAATCCTCCCTCCACCACTTTGGGCACTTGCCAGTGTCTGTAGCTGCCTGCTTGGTTTTCTATTTTCCATTAGCACTCCCAGCCAAAAAAAAAGCAATGTCTTCTCTGACATTCTCCCTTTAGGTGATCTGTTGTAGAGAGCTGTTTCTGCTTTGCTTGGAGGTCTCGCGCTCAGCTTCCTCATGGCCTGGTGGGCAGAGGTGGGACAGGTCAGGGGAAGTTCATTCAGCACACTTGAGTAGCACAGGTTGTGTTGGACTGCCCAGCATAGTAACATTCCAGGAATCCATAGGTGAGAGGCCTTGGAAAGAAATGAGTTGCTCGCATCAGTGAACAAACTTTGCTCTTAGAATGAGCATCTTGTATCTCATGGACTGGTTTTAGAAGTTGCTGTTCTGTGTTTTATGGGTTTATGTAATGGCAGGTCCTGATTTTGTTGTTATTATTAAAATATGTTAGAATCCCAGAATTGTCAGGGTTGGAAGGGACCTCAAGGATCAGCCAGCTCCAACCCCTCTGCCATGGGCAGGGACACCTCACACTACAGCAGGTTGCTCACAGCCACGTCCAGCCTGGCCTTCAACGCCTCCAGGCATGAGGCTTCCACCACCTCCCTGGGCAACCTGTGCCAGTGTCTCACCACCCTCATGAGGAACAACTTCTTCCTAACATCCAATCTCAATCTACCCATTTCTAGTTTTGTTCCATTCCCCCCCAGTCCTATCACTCCCTGACACCCTCAAAAGTCCCTCCCCAGCTTTCTTGTAGGTCCCCTTCAGATATTGGAAGGCCACAATGAGGTCTCCTCAGAGCCTTCTCTTCTCCAGACTGAACAGCCCCAACTCCCTCAGTTTGTCCTCAGAGCAGAGCAGCTCCAGCCCTCTGCTCATCCTCATGGCCCTTCTCTGGACACCTTCCAGCACCTCCAGATCCTTCCTGTGCTAGGGGCTCCAGAGCTGGACACAGTGCTCCAGGTGGGGTCTCAGCAGAGCGGAGCAGAGGGGCGGAAGGGAAGCAGGAAACATTAGGTGCCACCTTTTCTTTATTTTCAAATCCTTCTGCAGTATATGACTGGGTTTGAGTCTGGATTACTAAGAAGCCAACAGCTGAATTTTTAAGACTTTTAACATCTGAATAAAGGTGGAGTGGGGCAAGAGGAAGGGCGAGGACCACACAACTGAGCTGCAATCAACTCTGTCACTGAACTTTGTCTCTCAGTGAGCACGTAAAGAACAAATCAGAAATGCCCACCTGCACGTGTGAAGTCCTGTATCTCCTCTAGTTGATATTCTGCCTCAGCAAATAGGAGCAGCTAATCTGTCTTCAGCAGCCTCCTCATAGGTTTGCTTATCAAAATGTTTCTGTAATGCCACAAGACCTTTGAGACTGCCTCAGAGAGCCCTTTTGCTTGGTTCAGTTCAAAGCCGTGAGGCTGTGCTTAAACATTTGACTTTGTGGCGTTTTCTGGTCCTAGCTGTGGTGCTGGATTGAGGGCAGAACATATATTTGGAGCTGTGATACTGTTTAAAGTAAGTTTCTCTGCCTCAGCTTTGTGTGGTAATAGGATTTGGTTGCAGATTTTTTCATCTCATTGAAGTTCAGAGCCTTCTTTGCTCCCTTCAAATGCATTTATGCTGAAGCTGATGCTGTTCCTGGCAGAGTAGCAGGGTTTCTTCTCTCCCCCTTTCTCTCTCTTGCAGGCACTTGTATGCTCATGCTTTCTTTCTGTTTTTCTCCTTTTCAATGTTATCTTTGATTAAATTCCTGGGTGACTAATGCTTCTGTGATATCTGCTTTCCAGCTTCTGGCCTCCACTAGGAGAGATTATGAGAAGATTCAGGAGGAGCTGACCCGTCTTCAGATCGAGAACGAAGCAGCTAAAGATGAAGTGAAAGAAGTCCTTCAAGCCCTGGAAGAATTAGCCGTCAATTATGACCAGAAATCCCAAGAAGTGGAGGACAAAACAAGGGCCAACGAGCAGCTGGCTGATGAGCTGGCACAGAAGAGTGTAAGAGGAAGGGGTTTATAGAGGTGGTTGCCTCCTCTCCCTAAGGACTTGCACAGGGGTTCCCAGGTAGCTTCTAGCCTGCCCCATTTCAGGAACTGTTCAGATACTGCAGCCAAGGCTGTGATTATGTACTTTAAACCTTGGAGTGGCAGGGATGTACATTATGATTATGTACTTTAAAACTTGGAGTGGCTGTTTTAGCCTGGAGAAAAGGAGGCTCAGGGGTGACCTTATCACTCTCTACGACTACCTGAAGGGAGGTTGTAGACAGACGGATGATGGTCTCTTCTCCCAGGCAGCCAGCACCAGAACAAGAGGACACAGTCTCAGGCTGCGCCGGGGGAGGTTTAGGCTGCATGTGAGGAAGAAGTTCTACACAGAGAGAGTGATTGCCCATTGGAATGGGCTGCCTGGGGAGGTGGTGGAGTCACCATCATTGGAGGTGTTCAGGAGGAGACTTGATGGGGTGCTTGGTTCCATGGGTTAGTTGTTTGGGTGGTGTTGGATTGGTTGATGGGTTTGACGTGATGATCTTGAAGGTCTCTTCCAACCTGGTCTGGTCTGGTCTAGTCTAGTCTATTCTATTCTATTTCTATTCTATTTCTATTCTATTTCTATTCTATTTCTATTCTATTTCTATTCTATTTCTATTCTATTCTATTCTATTCTATTTTATTCTATTCTATTTTATTCTATTCTATTCTATTCTATTCTATTCTATTCTATTCTATTCTATTCTATTCTATTCTATTCTATTCTATTCTATTCTATTCTATTCTATATTAAAGATCCACATTTGCCAGTGCTACCTTCTCTTCTATCTCAATCAAAGAATGCAATGAAGGGAATTCAGGAACTGCCCTATGGAAGCCGATGGCAGATTGTGGCTGTCTTGCAGTCTCTGTGTTTTGCAGAGCACGCTGGCAATGGCAGTGGGTGTGAGACCTGGCCAGTCTGTGCTGTGGTTATTTAAAACCTGTGTTATGCCAAGAAAGCTGTCAAAAGCTGCTTCATGCACATTGCAGTGTTTTGGCTTGCTCTGTGCAATGGAGCAGGGATTTTATAGAGAGGAAGGGGATCTCCTGTGAGGCCAGGCTAAGGGAGTTGGGCTTGTTCAGCCTGGAGAAGAGAAGGCTCCAGGAGACCTTCTGGTGGCCGTGCAGTACTGGAAGGGGCTAATTAGAATGCTGGGGACAGACTTTTGAGCAGAGCCTGTTGTGACAGAACAAGGGGTGATGGTTTGAATTAAAAGAGGGAGATTCAGACTAGACAGAAAGAAGGAACTTACATACATAGAATAAACCAGGTTGGAAGAGACCTTCAAGATCATCACGTCCAACCCATCAACCAATCCAACACCGCCCAAACAACTTTTTGTGGTGAGACCCTGGCCCAGGTTACCCAGAGAGGTGGGAGATGTCCCATCCCGGGAACCATTCCAGGTCAGGTTGTCTGGGGCTCTGAGCAACCTCATTTGGTTGAAGATGTCCCTGCTGACTGTGGGGAGGTGTGACTAGATGACCTTTAAAGGTCCCTTCCAACACAAACCATTCAATGATTCTAGGATATCAAGGAGAGAATCAGAAAAACTCAGCTTTTCCAGCTGATGTGCACTGATCCTAAGGAACAAATCTGATCTGAGAAAAATGCTGATTGTCTGCCTAAATACATCCTTGCTCCTTAACTCATTACACAAACTGAGGAAGCTGTCATTAACAGGTCTGCTTTTGTGGCAGACTTCATTATCCCCCCTCACTAAAACAGATTACTTGGAAATCCATGTGAAAAAAATTGAGTTTTATATCCTCCTCTACCTGCTTCTGTGATTAACCTTCTTTGACATGCATTATGCAAATGAGATTCTTACTGGATTTGCCACATTCAATAGATCTAAAGTAGCCTTGTTAGCAAGTGAGTTGTGAAAGTGGATTATGGTAAGGTGCAGTTGTAGGTGGCAGGACACTGAGCCAGGAGGCATGCTCAGGAAAACAGAAGAGGCAGTGCCAGGTAGCCCAGGTAGCCCAGAAAACCTGATGCCCATGCTGGGAAGGGAAGGCTAACTGTGGCTTTTCTACCTTGTCAGAGTGCCCTGACGGTGACCCAGAGGGAGCTGGGGCAGTTGCAGGAGCTCAGTAACCATCAGAAGAAGAGAGCCACTGAAATCTTGAACTTGCTGCTGAAGGACCTGGGAGAGATTGGAGGAATCATTGGTACTAATGATGTGAAAACAGTAAGTTGGCTGTCTTGATTGCTTAACACCCACCCCCACCACCCCAATCATTTTAGTTGGAAGAGACCTTTAAGGTCACTGATTCCAGCTGTTAAACCCAGCACTGCAAGGCCACCACTAAACCATGTTCCTCAGCACCACATTTACATGGCTTTGAAAGCCCTCCAGGGCTGAGGACTCCACCACTACCCTGGGCAGCCTGGTCCAATGACTTCCAGCCCTTTGGGGGAAGAAATTTTTCCTCATGTCCAAACTAAACCTCCCCTGCAACAACTTGAGGCTGTTTCCTCTTGTCCTATCACTTGTTCCTTGGAAGATGAGACCAACCCCACTCTGGCTCCAGCCTTCTTTCAGGGAGTTGTAGAGAGCCAGAAGGTCTCCCCTCAGCCTTCTTTTCTCCAGGCTGAACAATTGCAGCTCCCTCAGCTGCTCTTCATGAGGCCTGTGCTCTAGAGCCTTCACCAACTTTGTTGCCCTTCTCTGGACAAGGTCCAGCACCTCAATGTCCTTCCTGGAGTGAGGGGCCCTGAACTAAACCCAGGACTCACGGTGTGGCCCAGTACAGGAGGATGATCCCTGCCCTGGTCCTGCTGGCCACACCATTGCTGTTCCAAGCCAGGATGTTCTTGGCCTTAATCTCAAAGTGTTGGCTCCTGGTATTTCTGTGGCTTCTTTTTGCCTAGCTGCTTATAAAATGCCTTGTTGTGGAATGTGTGTGACACAGGAGTCCTCCTCCCAGGACACTGCCATTCAAACCCTGGCTGGATCATGCAGTAAAACACTGAAGAGCTCTTTATCTGGGTCAGAGATGGTTGGTGTCTGTGCACACAATCACCACTTTTATTCCCAGCTCAGTGTTTGGGGCCAGACTGATGCAGCCCAGCTGTGTGTGGATGCATTTATTAATGGGGGATACTGAGAATGGGCTTAAAGGTGGTTGAACTGGCAGAAACCTTGGTTTCTGAAGTACCTGGAGATGGTGCCAATTTTGGCCAGCTGTGCTTTGGAATTCTGCCTTCTGTCTGCCTCTGGGCTTTCCAGATATGGTAGAGGAGAGAGCTACCTTGTCAATGCTTAGATGATCACAATGCTAAGAGAAGATAGTTGTGTAGGCATTGCTAAATGGTACAGCTCTGATGGAAACTTCCCATGGCCTGGACAGTCTTAATGCCATCTTATCTGTCCATGAGATAAGAAATCCATCTGGATAAGAAATTCATGTGCAAGATGTGTGCAGACTCCATGCAGAGCTCTCTAATTTCTTGCTTTTAGGCCACTGCTTAGTTTGTGAGCATTGAACTTCTCTGCACAGTCCAAGCTGAAAGTGAGTATGTGTGGCAGGAGTGTTTTCAGTTGACTCTGAGAGGTGTTGATATCCTGCTTATATGAACAGCTGCTGCAGCCTAGGCTGGCTGCAGAGGACACCATCACTGTTGCCTGAGGTGGTTATGCAGATGCCAGGACCACAAGGCCAGGCTTTGCTAGATGCTGCAGCAACCTCTGGTGGCCGTTGTAGTAGGAACCAGAAGAGGAAATCTTTGACAATGGAGACAGAAGCTGCTTGAGACAAATTTTTATAGTAACTAAGATGTCAGCATTCTACAGGACAGCTGTCAGAATGAATAAGGGCAGATTGAGAAGCTGTTAGAAGAATAACTTCAGATTTGTTGGCAATTAGCATCTCCTCAAAGTGGGTCTAGTTTCAGACCAGGCTGAGGAGTTTGGAAGCAGTCTCATATTTCAGGCTGTTGGGAGAAGACAGAGGCCATGCTCCCTTGCCCTTGGTGGTGCTGGGAAGAAGGCCAAAAAGCAGATGAAGTTGCTGCCCATATGCTTCCTCCAGGAGAACTTTCACAGCTCCTCAGTGGGTTACATGAGTTAAGCAGTTGAAGACATAGAACCAAAAGGCAGCACATTAAGCCAGGGACAAGAGCGATTCCTTTTCTCTTGCCAGTGAGATTTCCAGACCCCTGTCTGTCTTGCAAGTCCTTACTGAAGAAGCACATCCCTTCAAGAGGAGACTTCTTGAAGTTGTACTTTGAAACTGCTCTGCAGCTTTGAGCAGTTTGAAAGAAGGCAATGTTCCTGCTCTGGTGACATGAGGAGGTTTCTCCAAAATATGCTCTTGCCATGATGGTTGTCTTGAATGTTTTGGATGTTGAATCACTGCACTAAGAAAACACACTGAGCACACAAGCCTCAATTTCCTCACTTCTGAGTCTTGTCACTGAAGATTGTAAGGAAGAGAGTGGTAGAACGTGTTTAAAGATGGCCCAAAGGTTTATGAGTACTCCTTGAGGCCTGCTGTGCTTTCAAAGAGACTTCTTAGCTCTGGACAGAAGTTTCCCAGCAGGAAGCTGTAAGGAGCACACCTGTAAGGAGCACAGCTTACCTGTAGGAACCACACCTTCATGATTGCAATCTCCTGTGTGTTTAGTTAGCAGATGTGAACGGGGTGATTGAGGAGGAGTTCACCATGGCAAGGCTTTACATCAGCAAGATGAAGTCTGAGGTGAAGTCTCTGGTGAATCGCAGCAAGCAGCTGGAGAGTGCCCAGATAGACTCCAACAGGAAGATGAATGCCAGCGAGAGGGAGCTCGCTGCTTGCCAGCTCCTCATTTCACAGGTAGGTTTGCTCCTTCCTTGTCCCTTTGCTGCAAGGTGTGATGACTTTCTGGGCCTCCTTCCTCGTGCAATGTGTGTGCCAAGAGCAAGAAACAAGACTTGAGGGAGCAGAGTGGGGTTCCTCTTGTCTGTTTGGTTGGGTTTTCTCTTCTCTGTTCCTCCCCCCAAGGTTTTTCAGCACACTCTGTAGCAAGATCATGTCCTGCTGTAGATCTCCAAATATCATAGAATCAATAAGGTTGGAAAAGACCTCAGAGATCATCAGTTCCAACCTGTCACCCAACACCTCCTGACTAACTAAACCATGGCTCCAAGTGCCACATCTAATCTCCTCTTGAACACCTCCAGGGATGGTGACTCCACCACCTCCCTGGGCAGCACATTCCAATGGCCAACAACTCTTTCTGTGAAGAACTTTCTCCTCTCCTTGAGCCTAAACTTCCCCTGGCACAGCTTGAGACTGTGTCCTCTTCTATGGTTTAATACTGAAATCCTCCTTGGAGTGATTTTCTCAGCATGAATTTGTGTCTTGTAGCTTCACTTCAAAATCAAGCTGAGAAAGGAAGCAGTGATTGTATGGTTCATTACAGAATCACACAATTGTCAGGATTGGAAGTGACCTCAAAGATCATCCAGTTCCAACCCCCCTGCCATGGGCAGGGACACCTCACACTGGGTTGGGTTGCCCAGAGCCACATCCAGGCCTTAAAAACCTCCAGGGATGAGGCTTCCACCACCTCCCTGGGCAACCTGTTCCAATGTCTCACCACCCTCAAAACCTTATTCCTCACATCCAGTCTGAATCTACCCATTTCTAGTTTTGCTCCATTCCCCCCAGTCCTATCCCTCCCTGACATCCTAAGAAGTCCCTCCCCAGCTTTCTTGTAGCCCCCTTCAGATCCTGGAAGGCCACAATAAGGTCTCCTCAGAGCCTTCCCTTCTCCAGATGGAACAACCTCAACTCTCTCAGTCCTAGCAAAACAATTGGAGAGCCTCCCCATATCTGATCTGCTAGTTTGCTACCAAGATAACTGGGCAGCAAATTAAAAACCAACCCTACATTCTGGAGGAGATGACTACATGAGACAGAAACCCAGATGGCAGGAGATCTTCACAGTGGGTGGCAGTTCCAAGCAGTGAAGCTTACTGCAGCCTGCTGCAGGGGAGGGGGGCTGGCTGCTCTGACATGCTCAGCTGCTTTGAAGTGGACATGTGAAGGGGAGGAATCGATACAGTTCACTGCATTTCAATTGCTACCTGTTAGTCTAAGAAAACCTCAGAGCAAGGAGAGCCTCTTGTCCTGCAGCAGGACGTCTTTATTAAGTTCTGCTTAATAAAGCTGTAGCTGGAAGCTGCAGGGAGGCTGGAGGCATAGAATGGTTTGAATTGAAAGTGATTTCAAAGATCGTCTTTGCCATGATCAGGGACACCTTCCACTAGAGCAGGCTGCTCCAAGTCCTGTCCAACCTGACCTGGGATGTTTCTGGGGTGGGGGCATCCACAACCTCCCTGGGCAACTTGTTCCAGTGTCTTGCTACCCTCACTGTAAAGAATTTCTTCCTAATATCCAGGCTAAATCTTCCCTCTTTCAATTTGAAACTGTTACCCTTCATCCTATTACTCTCTCCCTGAAGAAGTTCCCTCCCCATCCTGCTTGCCAGCCCCTTTAAGCACTGGAAAGCTGCCAGAAGATCTCTCTGGAGCCCTCTCCTCCCTCTCCTCCCTCTCCTCCCTCTCCTCCCTCTCCTCCCTCTCCTCCCTCTCCTCCCTCTCCTCCCTCTCCTCCCTCTCCTCCCTCTCCTCCCTCTCCTCCCTCTCCTCCCTCTCCTCCCTCTCCTCCCTCTCCTCCCTCTCCTCCCTCTCCTCCCTCTCCTCCCTCTCCTCCCTCTCCTCCCTCTCCTCCCTCTCCTCCCTCTCCTCCCTCTCCTCCCTCTCCTCCCTCTCCTCCCCAAGCTGAACAACCCCAACTCTCTCAGCCTGGCCTCACAGCACAGGGGTTCCAGCCCTCAGATCATTGTTGTAGCCTCCTCTGGACCCACTCAAGCAGGTGCATGTCTCTCCTGTGCTGAGGATCCCATAGCTGAACACATTCCTGAGGATATTTGCTCTCCCAAAATGTTCATCTCCCTGCCCAAAGCATGCACCTTGGTCATGTCCCCTTCTCTGAACTATTTTACTTCCTGCTAAAGATTACTCTTCTCTAAGTAGCACCAACCCAGAGGTCATAACCCCTCTCCGCTGAAGTGAACTTCAAGAACAGTGAACCAAAAATGTTTTGGTGGCCTTAGGCTGTATTAATTTCCAGGCAGTATTCTCATTTTATCCCCATTAGAAATTTAATTCAATTTTTGATATTTTCACTACATCCTTCACTATTTTCTATTCAAACCTGAGCCCTTCTGGTCCAGAGAGGTGTAAGCAAGGAACAAATCCTCAGGATGGGTGGGGAAAGTTGCTCTGAGCTTCTGCAGGTGGAAACATCCAGGAAGCCACCTCAGAAGCCTGATGGTTTTGCTGGTTTTAGAAAGCTGCTGCAGTTTGTTGAACACCAGATCATGAGCTTGCAATGATGTTTAAGAATGACTACCTGTGCTGTTCTGTCTGTCTGGGGCTACTAAGTGTGACCTTTGAAAACAACAGTCTGCCTGGACCTGTTGGCTCCTTCTCAGGTCCTTTGCTGTATTTTCTCCTAGTCATCAGCTCAGGATGTGGAGAGCTTTCTCTTTTTCCTGCTGTATGTACCTGAATTCCTAGGTAATAAGCTGAGGATCTCACATCTGGTTGCTCTTCCCTTTGTCTTTAAAGCACGAGGCAAAGATCAAGTCCCTTACAGACTACATGCAAAACATGGAGCAGAAGAGAAGGCAGCTGGAAGAGTCACAGGACTCTCTCAATGAAGAACTTGCCAAGCTGCGTGCTCAAGGTACCAAATAGAGGCTTGTGGTCATCATTTCTTTTACCACCTCTGCCTTAGAAAGTTCAGTGTTGGCTGAAGCATCACATTTGCAGCAGTCCTACAACTTTTTATTGTCTCCTTAGTGTATTTTGCAGGGAAGATACAGAATTGTGATTCAGAATCCTTTACAGGTTGCACTTCCTTACAGTACATAGAATCATAGAATCAGCCAGGTTGGAAAAGAACTCAGGGATCATCAAGTGCAACCTATTACCTAATACCTAACACCTCCTGACAGCTAAACCATGGTTCCAAGTGCCACATCCAAGCCTTTTTTGAACACCTCCAGGCCCCTCCCCAGCCTCGTTGCCCTTCTCTGGACACATTCAAGTGTCTCAATGTCCTTAGATTGAGGAGCCCAGAACTGGACACAGGACTCAAGGTGTGGCCTAACCAGTGCTGAGTACAGTGCTCCTGCTGGCCACATTAATCCTGATGCAGGCCAGAATGCCATTTGCCTTCTTGTCCATCTGGGCACACTGCTGGCTCATGTTCAGCCTACTGTCAACCAGTACCCCCAGGTCCCTCTCTGCCTGGCTGCTCTCCAGCCACTCTGACCCCAGCCTGTAGCACTGCGTGGGGTTGTTGTGGCCAAAGTGAAGAACCTGGCACTTGGACTTGTTAAATGCCATCCTGTTGGACTCTCCCATCTGTCCAGCCTGGCAAGGTCCCTCTGCAGAGCCCTCCTACCCTCTAACAGATCAACTCCTGCCCCCAACTTGGTGTCTTGCAAACTTACTGATGATGGACTCAGTCAAAAAGATACTGAACAGGATTAGGCCCAACACTGATCCCTGGGGGACACCACTGGTGACTGGCACCATTCACCACCACTCTGACACAGAATTACCCCTTTCAGCCAAAAATCTGCTCACAAAGTCCTGAGAAACTGGATTTTTTGAAAGAGCCAAGAGCTTTATGACCATTTTCACCATGAGCTCTAATGATGTGTGAGACAAAAAGAGAACAACCAAATCCTTTCTCCAAGCAGCACCAAGAAATCTTGCTGAATCTCTGCTCTGTGAAAACTTCTATTCTATTAGTAGAATATTCTACTTCTGTTCTGTTCTGTTCTGTTCTATTCTATTCTATTCTATTCTATTCTATTCTATTCTATTCTATTCTATTCTATTCTATTCTATTCTATCTTGGCATAGCCATCTAATTTCACAGTTGCCCTGCCCCAGTCAAAAGGAAACTGCTTCCCATAGGGTCAAGCAAAAGATGAGTTTTTCCTGGCTCCTATGTTGGATCCAGGTGACTTCATTTTAAGGATTGCAGGTTTGGGTTTTTTTCTCCTTTCTGTTTCAATGTGGACATTCAAAAGCAGGTTTTGTAGTGTTGCTAAGCTCCTGATTGAGGTAAAATTATGGTGTGGCTTTATCATTGTTCTGCACAAAGGATCTTCTCTGACTCCAGGAGCAGCAGGTGGTGACAAGACTTGCTGTATTTTTTCACATCTCCTGCATTTTTAGGAGACAATTTTTGTTCCATCTCCTGGTCTTCCTGCCCTGCTCATAAGAAATGGTCTGGTTCTGGAGGCACCATTTCCCAGCAGAAAATGAAAGGGGACAAGTTGGATTTTGATAAGAAGGTTTATAAGGAGCCAAGGGTAGGCTGGGGGGGTGCTGGGTGGGCTGAAAACCATGTGGCCTGTAAAGGAAAAGGGGCTTTGGTCAGTATGCTCACAGCTTGGGTGCTGCAAACCATGGCTTTTTCTGCCCCTCCCAAGCTGTGTTCCCTGATCCCTCTGCCCCCTGCAAAAAGGGGAACTGGTGTTTATTTAATGACTGGATGCAGCAGGTCCTGGCACTGTGTGGCTAATTCTCAACTGTCTCCAACTTCAAACAGAAAAAATGCATGAAGTCAGTTTCAAGGATAAGGAGAAGGAGCACCTGACCCGGCTGCAGGACGCCGAGGAGATGAAGGTAGCCTGGCTGCAATCGTAGAGGGCATTTCCCCACTGAGAGCCTTCAGCCCTGGGGTGTCATTTTGTCTTCCTGTACACCTTGTGTGCTTTCAGAAAGCCCTTCCAGCCTCTGTCAGCATTTCCAGCCTCTGTTAGAAAACCTGACCTCATGTAATTGAGTGACCTCTGCTCAATATGAAATCAGAGAACCTGCAGTGTTGAGGTTGTTGACCAGATGATGGGAGGGGGAGGAAGTGAGTTATAGCCTGAACTTCTGAGGTGAGCATGTCTTCTGAGACCAGCATGTGTGCTGAGCCTGCTTCAAAGAGTAGGGAGGTTCAGTGGACTCTGTTTGCTGAACTGGAGAGGCCTCAAATCAAAGAACCAAAAGCTAAGACCCAGTGTCTTGCATCCACAGGTGAGAACAGCCTTGTTGTATATGGTTGTAAAACGCTCAGGATTCACCTCTCTGTTACTCTGGGGGTTTTTTTTGCCAGTGGAACTCTGCTGAAAGTCAGTTTGCTGGTTAGTGAATCTGGCTGCTGGGGTTAATAGAATTTAAGCACTAAAAACTGTGCTAAGAAGCCACTTTCCCAAAGAATTTTGCACAAATGCTGGCTATTTGCTAAAAATAATAATGCACTTCTTTTCTGGTGTTTTCTTCTTCCTTTGGCATGCAAAGAAATGCCAGGCAGTAAAGTGTGAGTTGTGTTCCTGCTGGGGTTGTAAATTGTAGAGAAGGAAAAATAGGATTGTCCAAGGATAGTGGGAGAGGTTTGCCAGCTTTAGAACTTCTGCCTCCAGAGATTTTTTTTTTCCCCTGCAGAACTTCTACATCCATTATAAAGAGTTAAGGTTATTAAAACAGTTGTGCAGTTCCTCCCTGCAGTTGGAAGGGCCAAATCTTTCATTAGCAAGCTGAAGAGATGCAGTGAGTTTTTCTTAGTAGCTGAGCTGTATCTGATCCTAGAGTTTAAATAACAGGGCTGTGAATAAGCAATTCTCAGAGAGGAGGATGTTTGACTTCTGACCCGGGTAGAGCTCTACACATAGTTATTTGGTGAGCAGAGAGGTGAAAAATGATAAGAGGGCTGGTAAGACCAGTGTCATTCTTGGCACTTGATATGCTAAGACCCTGGCTTTCACATGCAGGAGGATGAGTAGAAATTGCTGTACATCTGTTGTTTAAAAGTGTCTGAACGAGCAGCTTGGATGAGTGGCTGCAGGTTTGTAATCACAGAAAGATAAAGCTCCATTAACCTGCTTTGATAAGCCTCACTCCCCTCCAGACAGCTGGGCTGATGTCACTGACAGGTAAGAAGGAAGCTGGACTGTGCCTTACTTCATCTCTGTTCATGCATGGCTCTGCTTTTTGTGCTCTGCAGAAGGCACTGGAGCAGCAGATGGAGAGTCACAGGGAAGCCCACCAGAAGCAGCTGTCCAGGCTGAGGGATGAAATTGAAGAGAAGCAGAAAATAATTGATGAAATCAGAGAGTATGTTTACTCCCTTAATCACTTTTCTTTGCTCCTGATCTGTTCTGTGCCACTGTAGGGATGTTTTGGGGTTGGTTTTGTTACTTTTTAATTGATGTCTGTGTACCTTGGTGTCTTCCAGAAAGCAGTGTCCTTACGGGCAGCAGCCAGCCCTCTAATTATTTTGCACAGTGGATTATAAGGTATAGGCCTTTCTTGTGGAGCTTTAACAAGGCCATAAAATTAGAGAGAGGAAAAAGATTAATGTTACACCTGCAGGTCAGTAGGTAAGAGTAGCTTGGAGGAGAGCAGATGTTAGAAGCTGAAGGTTCTGAGGGCTTCTTCCAACAGCCGCTCCAGCCAGAGGCTGTAGGAGAGCCAGAGAGACTCGAACATGTCCTCTTTTCACACCTTAATATTGCCCCCTGGCACAGCAGTTTTATTCTGTGAAGTCAGACACTCCAGCACTTGGAAAGCAGAATTCTTTGCTGCTGTACTCCTCTTTCTGTCAGCATTTATAAAATCTGGGCAAGCCTGATTCTTCCATCATGTTTATTGTGTGGCCAAAGACTAATGATAGGGAAAATGAGAAACATGAGGAAGTGGGACAGAAAGCTTGCAAGAAGAGTTTGTGGCCTTTCAGATAAAGGAAGCAAGACAATGAATTTAATTCTCTGGTACTCTGAAATATTGTTCTTCAGATTCTTTATGCTCAATTTCT